>NC_061511.1:101739353-101777430 GCF_022539505.1 Lolium rigidum
GAATACAAAGGCTCACTTATGCGTACGTGTACTAGCATGCCCGTGAAGAGGGCTACCCCCTCTCCTTATATAGAGGAGAGGGTGGCTTACAGGGGAAGAAACCCTAGAAACCCTAATGGCATCTTTGACTAGACAAACTACTTTACAAAGTTACTTTAATCATAGATGACACCTGGGTCTTCTTTAATGAGGGAGGCTGACGTCCTCCGGCTTCTTTCATCATCATCCTCTTCTTTATCGTCAGGCCTTCGTTTAAAGCTACTTTGCTTAGCTCATCTTTGTCCTCTAGCTCCGGAGAGAATCTTTGACCAGTCCTGCCGACGTGCTACAGTGCACTTCTTACCGGTAGCCCGGTGTCTTTTCTATCCGGTTCCGGTATACCCCTTCTGGGAATACCGGCTTAGCTTCACTTAGCCAAATCCTTAACTTCGTGCTCCGGTGTAAACATTAAACCGGTATCTTGATGGCCTAAACCATCCGGTTTTGGCATGCCTTTGGCATACCGGGGGTCATCCCCCCAACAGCTATGTAGCTCTTTTTGCTTCTTTTCTATTTTCTCTTTTTTTTGGATTTTGTGACACAACTCTTTGATAACACGGCCAACAGAAATTGCAAAGCACCAAAAACCTAACGAACAGCCTGTCGAGCGGTAAAACTAGTCTCTTCTGGGGAAGTTCCTAGTCACTTTATATCGATAGGTTGTGTCTATGGTTGGGAACAAGCACACTGTACGCTATGTGGACTCGGAGTAACAAAAACTGACACCACTAGATATGAAAACACAAGATGATAGTATAGACTCAAACCCTAAAAATACTAGAAGGAAGACAAAGATACACAAAAACAACTACGAAAAGCAACTAAAACTTGAAATTAGTGCAATCTAAGGCTATGGCAAACCCTAACCCTAATATTTTTGGCTTTTTCTGGATAGGAAAACACTCACAACTCAACTATGGGGTGGATTGTGGATGGCTTACCGAGGAAAACTGGAAATCTGATACCAAGATGATAAGGGGTTGCCCGATCTTCTCAGTAAGCGACGGGTGGTGATGAACACACGATGGTAGCAGCGGATGAAATCGATGATAATGAGGAGGATAACTTGTATGACGCCGACGAAGTCTCTCGGTTGATTCCTGATGCCAATGGAACAACTCTCAATCCTGCAAGATATTCGCAACTCCACACACTTGCGCACGTAGCCGCCGACCACGAAGCAGTAGATTGCAATCTTCTAATCCCCAATGGAACAGCAGATCACACAAACTTTCAATAGCATAAAACTCCAGATCGCAACGAATTGGAGAGTTGGGGAACAATAGTTTTGCTTAGCAAACAACTATGAACTAGGGTTTATCTTAAACGTGGTCTAAAGCAGCTAGGGGGTCGTCCAAGGCACTTATATAGGCGTCCGGGACGAGTTCTGGTCGAAAGATACAAGTAAAACCGACCCAGAATAGATCTGGTCGAGACAGACTCGGACTAGTCCGGTCTGGAATCCGGTCAACCGGGCCAGGGACCGGGCTGGCCGGTCTGGCATCCGGTCAACCGGGCGGCAAACTGGAAAGTTTGCAAAACTTCATCGGTTTGGCCCCGGTACGATGCATCCGGTTGCCGGCCGGTCAACCGGGCCAGGGACCGGGCGGGCCGGTCTGGGGGCCGGTCTAACCGGGCGCTGGGCCGGCCTGGACGTCGACTTCTCCTCTCGCGCATGCCTCCCGCTCCTCCCTCGCGCGTCCATGAGATATCTTCATGTCCAGCTCCATGTCCAGCTTCACGTCCATCTTGACGTCCGTCTTCATGTCCAGCTGCTCCTCTACTCCTCGTGCGATGCTCGTCTCCTCTTGATACCTGATGATACATAAATAATAGGACTTAGGCAGTATAAAGTTCTCATCAATCAAAGTATCGTTTAGAAACAAGTTCACCTGTTGTTTAAGTAGCTTCGCACGAGCCCTTGTAATTGGTCCAATCTGAACTTCATTGGACTTGAGCTTCACAGCAGGTTCATCTTCATTCATCAATGACGGAGGTAGTGGTGTAGTAGGGATGTCCTCATCAGGAGCTTTTCGTATGCCAACTCTATGTAGATGACACATATTTGGCTCGACTAACTCAAAGTTTAATGATGAGTTTGCTAAGTTGATGACGAATAGGTTTGAGATGTCAATGATGGGTGAACTCAAGTACTTCCTTGGGTTTGAGATCAAGCAAATGGAACAAGGCACCTTCATCAATCAAGCAAAGTATCTCCAAGACATGCTCGAGCGCTTTGACATGAAGGACGCCAAGGGCATTGGAACTCCGATGCATCTCAAGTGTCAACTCTCTCTTGACGAGACCGGCAAGGCGGTGGATCCCAAGCTCTACCGTTCGATGATAGGTTCGCTTCTTTACCTTTGTGCCTCTCGCCCGGATATAATGTTAAGCGTTGGTATGTGTGCACGGTTTCAAGCGAGCCCGAAGGAAAGCCACGTTGTGGCGGTCAAAAGGATCTTTCGATATTTAGTTGATACCCCACACTTCGGACTATGGTACCCAAGGGACACGGACTTTGCTTTGGTTGGCTTCACCGACTTCGATTGGGCGGGTGATAGGGTTGATAGGAAGTCTACATCCGGAGCTTGTCACTTTCTTGCAAGATCCTTGGTGTGTTGGTCCTCGAAGAAGCAAAATTGTGTCTCTGTCTCCACCGCGGAAGCCGAGTATGTTGCCGCGGCAAGTAGTTGTGCTCAAATCTTGTGGATGAGGCAAACCTTGCGGGATTATGGACTCGAGTATAGCAAGGTGCCTCTTTTGTGTGACAATGAGAGCGCAATCAAGATCGCCTACAATCCGGTTCTTCATGGCAAGACGAAGCACATTGAGATAAGGAACCACTTCATCCGGGACCACATTGCACGCGGAGATATTGTTCTATCCTTCATTGGCACCAAGGAGCAATTGGCGGACATCTTCACGAAGCCCTTGGACGAGAAGCGTTTCATTGAGTTGAGGCATGAGCTAAATATCATTGATCCATCGAACTTTGCTTGACCGTCGTGCGCACATACCACTCTCAAACTATATATCTAGATGAAAGTCACGCATGAACATAGGGGGAGTGCGGTTTAAACTTATTGAGCTATCCCTCCCCCATAATGCATAAAGAAATCCAAAACATATGCTATTTGTCAAATAAGTGACTAATGAGCTTCATGTTGAGTTGTAGTCGTGAGTCCTAGATACATCTACGCGACCTCACACTACTATACTCTTACACGGTGGCTTCGGCCACCAACGTCCTCCTTGAGGAGTTTTTCGGTTCTTTGTGTTTCTTTGTGCCTTTATTTTTGTCCTTCCTTTTCCTTGTTATCTTTGTCTCCATGTTCTTGGAGAGTCTCACTCAAGCTTTGTTTTCCTTTGGTTTTTTCAAGCTTGGTTGTATGTTCTCTCTTACCATCCCTATAGTTTCCTTACCCTCCTTTTTGGTGTTTCGATGCCAAAGGGGGAGAAGTTCTTATTCGGATGGGTTTTTGCGTGGAGACCTTTGTTGTTTGTAGCCCTTTTATTCTTGTTGTTTATCTTTTCTTCTGGCTACATCAACTCTATGGAGGCATCTTACGGTGAGTTTTGGTATTCTCAAGGCAAAGGTATGATAACTTCACCCAAAACTCCTTGCATGATCTTGTGTTGCCTCCATATTGCGCATATGTTATTTGAACATGATCTTGTATCCTTGTTGCATATGTGCTTGGTTTGTAAAATCTAGGGGGAGTTATGCCTCTAGGACGTGTATATTTGTATTCAAATACATATTCAACATATGCACATGTTTAGGGGGAGCTCCGTCGAGCTTTTGCAAATCTAAGAATCTCATCATAATATCATATGCTTTTGAAAAGTCTTGTGTTGTCATCAAACACCAAAATGGGGGAGATTGAAAGAGCAAAGTCTAAACCCTGGGTTTTGTGTGTTTGATGACAACACTTGAGTAATCTCACCGTGTGCCTTCAGTATCATTGTTAGATTTGCAAGTGCACGGTGACCTCGCTGGACACGTCAAGATCGGAAGACTGAAGCGTAGCTTATAGGTTTTCTGGTTTTGTGTGTGTATCGCGAGGTGACATGGCTGGAGAGAAATAGGGGAGAAAACCAGTTTTTGCCAGACCGGTACTACCGGTACTAGTAGCGGTAGTACCGCTACCCCTACTAGTACCGCCCACGGTACCGCCTCCGTAGTTCTCGCGGTGGATTTGACCCACAGTACGAGTTACGGTACCTCTGCGGTACCTGAAGCGGTAGTACCGCTTGCGAGCGGTAGTACCGCCCATGGTACCGCCCAGGTATCGTAACTAGTTACGGCAGTACCGCTTCAGTACCGCTCCGGTACTGCTTTGAGTCCAGTAAGGTTTGGACCCTATTGCGATACCTCGAGCGGTACCGCGAGCGGTAATACCGCTCTGTGTCCACGTGGACCAGATCTGTGGGATTTCGAACTCAGAGCGGTAGTACCACTTACCCAAAGCGGTAGTACCGCTTACCCAAAGCGGTAGTACCGCTTAGGCAAAAACTGGGCATAACGGTTGGATTTGGAGGAGCCTATTTAAGGGGCCCTTCTTCCCCAACTCGTTTTTATCTCTCCTCTCTCTCTCTCCTCCATTGTTGCTGAGCTTATACCTTGAGGATCTCCCCAACCATCCAACCAATCTTGCCCAAATTTTGAGGAGTGGTGGAGGAGACCCCGATCTATAGTTCTACCAAGAGAGATTTCACCAATACTTGCTACTCCTTAGTGGATCTTGGTGTTAGGGTTCCTATGGTGGGATCTTGGAGGAAGTGCACCTATGGAGGCTAGCTTGGTGTTGTGCTAGCCCCATAGGTTGTTGGGAGCCTCATTGTGGTGTGGAGCTCGCCCCAACCTTGTGAAGGAATCACCGCCTCGACCGGTGTCTTAGTGGAGAAGGGGGAGCCCCTTTCTGGAGCTCTCTTGAGGAAGAAGGTGAGGCCTTCCTTCGTGGTGTGGCCGCCTAGTCTCTTGTGTGAGGCTAGCACCTCCTCAACGCAGATGTACTCTCTTTTGTGAGAGGAACTACGGGAAAAAAAACCTCGCCTCGTCTCTGCGCCATCCGGTTGTCCCGCTCCTTACTCTTACTATCTTGCTTGTTCCTTTGCTTGTTGCACTTGTTCTAGGATCATTGTAGGAACACCAACACCACTAAAGCAATCACCTTTACCTTCCGCACCGCTAAAATTGAAAAAGACTAAAACTTGACGTAGCAACCATTCACCCCCCCCCCTCTTGTTCGTTACGATCCATTCAGCCCATACGATCCTTTCAATTGGTATCAGAGCCTTGGCTCTTATTTCGGGATTTACCTCCTAGAGAGTATGTGCGAAGAGGGGGACCTAGTAAGGTTGCGGCTACCATGGAGGATGTCAAAGAATTGAAGACATCCATATCATCCTTGTCCACCTCCATGAATAGTCAAATGAAAGAATTAAGAGATATGATGATGTAACTCATGCAATCCAATAAAACCCCTAATTCCCCACCCACTACATCTGTGGAACAAGTCATTTCCCTTGTGAAAGATCCCCTTAATGGTGCTTCCTCGGGAGCCGAAACCATTAATGCGGAGGAGGTGGTTGGTGACTCCAAAACTGAGGGGTAAAGTGAGTCTAACAAGTACGCGGAGATTCCTCTTATGTACTCTCTGAATCCACCTATCCCTCACCCCCATATAGTTCACCGAGCCGATCCTCCTAAGCTAACGCCTAAAGCTTTCCCCAAGTGGCAAGCTAAAATGAAGTCATATATTTGTTGTTCCTCTATTGAATTATGGAGAATTGTTGAGGAATGATTTAAGGCTAACAATCCTGGAAACTCGAGTCGTAGGGAAGTGGTTGATTGCCAACTCAATTCCACCGCCCTTGTACATGATTCAATAAGCCGTGGGCGAAGATGATAGACCATACATTGAGAACGACACCACCGCTCAATCGGCTTGGAACACGCTCTCTCAATTATTTCTTGGAAATGCTAGCATGAGGTGTAACAAGTTTTAAGAAGTTAGCAATCAAGCCAAGGGTTTTCTCATGTAGGAGGGTGAAGATCATCAAGACATTTATCGTCCCCTCAAGGCCCTTTCTATCACTTTTAGCAACCTTGGTGCTACTCACATTGATGATGATTGTGTCAAGCTGAAGTATGAAAATGCCCTCATGCCCTTTGAAGTGGCCGATTTGAAGACCCTCAAGAACAAGCATAACTATGATCAAATGACCTCCAATAAAGTTATGCAAGAGATGGACGCTTTCAAGGTTGAGTTAAGGATTGCAGAAGATACTCATGCTCGAGCTCTTGGTATGAGGAAAGGATGGAATCTTGCTTTGAAGACCAAGGCCATGGAATAAGTGGGTGAATATAGTGTAGATGCACATCTTGAGTGGTGTCCTGAGGACATCAAATACATATGATCTCCATAAACATATTGTGGAACAAGAACCTTTTGGAGGGACCCATCTAATTTAAAATCAAGAGGCAACCAAAGGAGCGACTCAAGTGCTCCAAAGGGTTTTGGTCCAAGGTTTAGGACTTGCTACAATTGTGGTAACCAAAACCACTTCATTGCCAAGTGTCCTTATGAAAATATAGAAGATCATGGTGGGAATCTCATTGAGGATGAAAAATATGATGTGCCTAGTTCTTCTACTGCTTCTTGTGATCATGCAAATGTTATTGAGGATAATGCTAGGTTTAAGGCCGAGCTTGCCAAGTCCTCTGTTTCCCAAGGTGATAAAAGTTTGAATGATCTTTTCAGCAATCAAAGATCAAACAACGTGAAAGAG
Organism: Lolium rigidum; assembly: GCF_022539505.1. Classification (NCBI taxonomy): domain Eukaryota; kingdom Viridiplantae; phylum Streptophyta; class Magnoliopsida; order Poales; family Poaceae; genus Lolium; species Lolium rigidum. The sequence goes on from NC_061511.1 coordinate 101,746,188, forward strand.
GGCATTGGTTTTGCCTCCAAGACAAAGAAGAACAACAACAAGAAGAAGAAGGCCAAGCCCACACAAGCAAAGGAGAAAAATATGTTAACTTTGCAGGAATTTCTAATCCCCATTATGGGCTGTGATGCCACAAGGGTCAAAGCCACTGATGATGACTGTGCGGGAATTTCTAATCCCCGTTATGTGATATTTCGTGATTAATATGTCGATGTTTATGCAAAATATGTTGGTCCATATGATGGTTAATTCTTGGTCTATTTGGGTTCCTAAGACCCCTGTTGCTAACAAAAGAGGCCCCATTGAAAAATGGGTACCTAAAACCATGCCTTGATGTCTTATAGGACTATGCTTCCGGTGGGTCAAAATGGGTGCTTGATAGTGGATGCACAAGTCATATGACCGGAAGCAAGAAGATCATGACGGATTTAAGGCCTAATCTTTCACATGTAATAATAACCTTTAGAGATAACTCAAGATCTAAGGCATTGGGTCTTGGCAAGGTGGTTGTCGCACCCGACGTGTCCCTTGTGACGTCATGCTTGTTGAGACCCTAGGTTAAAACTTACTTTCGTTCGTGCTCTTGGTAAAATGGGTTTTGCCGTCTTTATTGATAATGATATTGTGGTACTATTGTGGAACAAGGCTATAAAGGTTGCTTTCGTTGGGTATATCAAACATAACTTGTATGTGGTGGACTTTTCGGGGAAAACCACTACAAGTGAGATGTGCCTATTCCAAAAGGCCGACTTGGGTTGGCTACGACATCGCCGTCTAGCCCATGCCAGCATGATAACTTTGCAAAGCCTTCACAAGGGTGGCCATATTCTTGGACTAAAAGGAAATGTTTCTTTTACCAAAGATCGTGTTTATAGGGATTGTGTTGAAGGAAAGGTGCATGATTCTCCCCATCCAAGCAAGACCATTATTTCCTCGAAGAGGATCATGGATCTCCTTCATGTGGATCTCTTTAGCCCTCTCCCTTACGCAAGTCTTGGTGGGAAGAAGTAGTCTACTCAAGATATACTTGGGTTTATTTCTACAAATCAAACATTAAGACTCAACAATGAGGTTCAACGTCAACACAACCTCACTATTCTTGCCATAAGAAGCAACGTCAACACAACCTCACTATTATTCCTTAACCAATTAGATTGAACTTTCCCCTTCCTTTGCTCTATCTTAGCTATAGAGTTTTGAGAGTCCCATCGAGAAAGCCGCCCGAACCAAGCCTTCGTCGGCGTTGTTGGTTGGAGATCACGGTGGGGAGGAGCCGAATCTAGTAGGGTAGATAGTATCTTAGGATTTGGTATCCTAGTGGCGTCTTGGAGTAGGCTGCTAGATCTTTTTGTCCAGATTTGGTGCATCCTTATTCGGGTGTTCTTCACTGCATCACTCCGGTGGCAGGAGCTAGGGCAAGTGGAGGAGCTACGTCCAGGCATCTCCACAAATAAGGACTTGCGGCGCTTCTTTGTTCTAGCGTCTGTGCGCGGCGCCGGATGATGGTTTTTGCGATTCTCTACCGCGTCTTAAAGAAGGAAGACTAAGGGGAGAGCTCCAACACGAGCTCTATCAATAAGCGCATCCGTTTCCTGCCCAGTTTCCTAAGAGCTCTACTTACTCTCTTGGCCGATCGTGGCGGCGAGGGGGAGAAGGAGAAGAGTGCTTTGGATGCTGGTGGTTGCTGGTGGGATTGAGGTAATGCTTCAATGTTATGTTCAATCTCGGTGGTACAAATTCGACCGCCGAATCAAATGGCCGAAGGGCAGCTTCCAATCGCCGGCATCGACTGATGGCGTGATACGTCCCAAACGTATCTATAATTTATTATGTTCCATGCTACTTTTATGATGATACTCACATGTTTTATACACATTATATGTCATTATTATGCATTTTCCGGCACTAACCTATTGACGAGATGCCGAAGAGCCGCTTGTTGTTTTCTGCTGTTTTTGGTTTCAGAAATCCTAGTAAGGAAATATTCTCGAATTGGACGAAATCAACGCCCGGGGGCCTATTTTTCCACGAAGCTTCCGGAAGACCGGAGGACTTACGAAGTGGGGCCACGAGGTGGCCGGACACCAGGGAGGCGCGGCCTGGGCCTTGGCCGCGCCGGCCTGTTGTGTGGGGCCCTCGTGTGGCCCCCGACCTGCCCTTCCGCCTACATATAGTCTTCGTCGCGAAACCCCCGAGTACCGAGAGCCACGATACGGAAAACCTTCCGGAGATGCCGCCGCCGCCAATCCCATCTCGGGGATTCAGGAGATCGCCTCCGGCACCCTGCCGGAGAGGGAATCATCTCCCGGAGGTCTCTTCATCGCCATGATCGCCTCCGGATCGATGTGTGAGTAGTCCACCCCTGGACCATGGGTCCATAGCAGTAGCTAGATGGTCGTCTTCTCCCCATTGTGCTATCATGTTAGATCTTGTGAGCTGCCTATCATGATCAAGATCATCTATTTGTAATCCTTCATGTTGTGTTTGTTGGGATCCGATGAATATTGAATACTATGTCAAGTTGATTATCAATCTATCATATATGTTATTTATGTTCTTGCATGCTCTCCGTTGCTAGTAGAGGCTCGGCCAAGTTGATACTTGTGACTCCAAGAGGGGGTATTTATGCTCGATAGTGGGTTCATGCCTCCATTAAATCTGGGACAGTGGACGGAAAGTTCTAAGGTTGTGGATGTGCTCGTTGCCACTAGGGATAAAACATCGATGCTTTGTCTAAGGATATTTGTGTTGATTACATTACGCACCATACTTAATGCAATTGTCTCGTTGTTTACAACTTAATACTCGGAGGGGTTCGGATGATAACCTGAAAGTGGACTTTTTAGGCATAGATGCATGCCTGGTGTTGCGGTCGAAACCCACCGGCGAGCAGCGACGGGCAACACAGTAGAGCCGGGAGGCTCCCAGGACTGCGGCTGGCCCCGGTCCCTCCGAGCGACGGCCCGCAAAGCCTCGGCACGCACGTCCGATGCTGATGCAAGGGCGTGCCACCTGACCTATACCTGGTCAGGAAGGTGTTGGATGTGCCTCGCTTAGTTTCCTGCATGGCATACACGTAAACATTAAATACGAGCCTCGATCGGCTCTCGAGGTTGTCTCGTGAATCGGCTCAAGGAGCCGATCCACCCATGATGCGTACGAGGTGTACGATCGGATGGTGGTCCCGCTTGATCAAAATAAAGCTAAAACGACCTACTACGATTTAGGGTTTTCACCGCATAATCGGAACATCCTACTCGTGATTGAGCTCGGCGGCCACGCACGGTGATCGTAAACCGACCCTAGACAAGGCCTAAAAACCAACACGAAGTTGATCCTCGGAACATCCTGTCTAGGGCTAGCAAACTACACCCTACGCGCCACTCGGATCCTTCAACCCGTTTGTAAGGCCTAACCATGCAGATATTAAACTAATCCTTGAAGAACAAGGAGCAATCATAACGGATCGGATCTACTAAACAATGATCAAGCGGGGTGCCGCCCTTACACCCAAGATAGGTGTAAGGGCGGCTAGATGTCTAAGGGTCGCACGACGATAGCATATGATACGATGAACAATGCTAACCCTAAAACATCTACGATAACTACGTTGCTCGCCATCAAAAAGGCTTCAGCACGAGCAACGCATGAACAGCGAATAAACGTGTACTGCCTAGATCGCAAGATGCGATCTAGGCAGCATGATGCTTACCCGGAAGAAGAGTTGGCAGACAAGGGAGTTGGCGATGCGCCTAGATTGGTTTGTGGTGAACGTGATTGTTGTTTATTTCATAAACCCTAGATACATATTTATAGTCCGTAGACTTTCTAATGTGGGAATAATCCCAACCGGGCACGAGCCCAAACTCTAATTAACCGACACGTATCCTACTATGGTACAGATACACGGGCAAACTAGCCCAAACTTTGTATACAAGGCCGATTCATGTATTTCTTCCATGTATATCCTTCAAGCCCATCTCCAATCGCGGCCCACCTCTGATCCGGTCAAATTCTGGTGATAACACATGCCCCCCTGGTTTTGGAAATGATAATTCCAAAATCATTATGCTTTTCCTTCGTCGGGTCATGTCGTAGCAGAGCAGAACCGCCGCCGAGTCTTTCATCATGTCGCCTCGCCTCCTCAGCTTCTCTGCGTGAATTGACAGATTTGTCATCATGTCCTCGAGAACCGTCATGGCATTAAATCTCCACTATCCCTCCTTTATTTATCTGTGCCGAACGGTTCGCCACTTCATCCCCTTGCTCTGTTCTGTCCCTCAGCACCCAAAAAACCCTCTTCCCCTGTAGCAATGTCTTCCTCTTCCTCTATCTCCTCAGGCCTCTCCCTCCAATCTACCTCTTCGAGCTAGCAGGAGTGGAACTTTGACCACATACCAGATGGCCCACCCGAAGCACTCGTCGGGTCAGATGGTGACTTACCTCTGACCGATGGGGAGGACGACCTCGAGTTCCTCATCGAAGGGGAGCTGAAGAGCGAGAGCGAAGACGACCTCCACTCCTGGGCGAACCCCACCTCCTCCGACAAGGAGGAGGAAGAAGAAGAAGAAGAGGAGGAAGAGGAGGAGGATGATTCCTCCTCCCCCGCCGGGTATCCGTCGGCGAAGCGCTCCCGCTCGTGAGCGGACAGCGAGGACGACGATGATGACGAGGAAGGAGAGGAAGAGGAGGAGGATGATTCCTCCTCTTCCGCTGGATATCCGCCGACGAAGCGCTTCCGTGCTTGGGCGGACAGCGAGGATGATGATGATGACGAGGAAGAAGAAGAGGCTCCGGCTGAGGGCTGGGGTAGCAGCGACGAGGAACTCTCCGGAAGTAGCGCCGACGGCAACTCTGATGCCGACGATGGGGCCAGCGAGAATTAGCAATGTAGGATTAGTAGTTCCTGAGCAATCGGCTCTTCTTTTGTTCTTCCTTTCTTGAGCAATCGGCTCTTCATTGTAAAAATCCTCTTTTATTAATGAAGAAGACATTTCTCAGCTGATTTTGTCCCCTTTCCCAACTTTGCCGATTTGAAGTGAGTCGACACATTAAAAGCCGATGGCCGCGCATCGGCCCTTGCCATAAAACGCGAGCAAGGCTAACTCTATCGTCTTTTCACATGGTGATCTGCGACTTGTCCGAAAGAGCAAAACTCAGATCCCCAACTCGCCGCTTGAACAGATCCAACCCACAGCCATATGAACCACAGATTTCAATCGTGCAGGTTCGCAACTGCAGCGGACCCAAGGGCAATAACACCCAATGCCCATGCTATGGTCTCCTTCCAGCAACTCGGGTGATCTTCTTCTGCAACAACCCGCCACTTCCGAAGAGGTTTATGATGCAGGGTCAGCCGATGATACTCCAATCGGCTTCCAAAAACAGAGTGCCTACCAAATCAGCTGCCCCCCGAGCCTCAGTCAAGGCGAGAACGGCGGTGAGGACATATAGTTCAGACAAATGGACCCGAACTTGAGCGGACCTGAGAAAACTTGCCACCATCGATCACCTTTCTCCCGTTGAAAGCCGATATTGAAGGCGAAACATCAATGGCTTAACCGACAAAGGGTTGGAAGTCCTCGAAGAGAAGGTTCTGGCCCCAAATCAACTCATTGTCGCTGAGGAAGCTCTCATTGTCCACCCCCTCCAAGGAGCAGAAGGCCATCCGTGTCTTGAACACGCAGCGGGTAGATCCTGTGTAATTGTACTAGAGTCGGTGGCTGTGCATCGGCTTTGTTCCTTAGCTCTAAAGTCGATGTCCGTGCATCGGCTGTATATCATGAGAATTTTTTTTTACGGGCCAATTTTTCTATCGGCCCCCAATGTTTCACCGCACATGTATCGCACATGTTCATCTGATTAGGTGCCCCCCAAGCCGATTCTGCCAGGTAACTGCTGATATCGGCTCTGTGGTCAGCCAAGGCACTATATGTTAACGTCGGCTCTGTTAGGACCAGTGTTGACTTCTTCCAGCTCATCAGCCGACGCAAACCCATTGCCCATTAGATCGACGTTGAACCCAGGCAGAATGTATGGTGAGGATAATTTTGGCCGATTGCTGGAATCGGCCTCCATGTTGAATTGCTCAATGAAGGTTTTGCAATGTTCCTCCATAGATCCTTGGGGCCGATCACATGGATCGGCATCGCCACGTTTGTCCATGGATGTTGCTCTTGTTACACGGTCAGGGCCGGTGGATAAAACCAGCCTAACCCCGTCCTTTGTCACGTCGATGCGCTCGCAGATCGTCCAAATTGATGCTCGAGAGTGGCTCTTGGCCTGATGTCTCCCAAACGTTCATGCCAGCCGTTGAAATCTCGGCTGAATCATCTGCGTGGACGACTTCTACTTCATCTCCATCCCACTGTATTAGGCATGGGTGCATCGTGGATGGAATGCAACAGTTGGCGTGGATCCAATCTCTCCCTAGTAGGACAACATAAGTGCTCTTGCCTGTCGACAATAAAGAACGTCGTAGGGACGGTTTTCCTTCCTACGGTCGGATCCACGTTCGGAACACCTTGTGCGTCAGATGCTTGGCCGTTGAAATCGCTCAGTGTCACATTGGTCTTGATCAGATCCGAGCTAGAGCGTCCCAACCGACGTAGCATGGAGTATGGCATAATGTTGACTGCCGCTCCGGTGTCCACCAGCATCTTGTTGACAGGCTACCCATTGATGTAACCTCGCAAGTACAGGGCCTTCGGATGCACTGTAGCTTCTTTCTCGTGGCTTCTCAAAGATGACCGGCCGTGGGCCGCAGATCAAGTTGTGCCACGAGTGCTTCGTCTAATCCCGGAGCACTAAACTCCGTTGGAAGGATGAACACCATGTTTGTGCCAGCCGATGTCTCATCATCGGCTTTCTTTTGTACGCAGGGCACCACTCTTTCCTTTGTGGCCGACCTTCTTCGTCCAGGGTTCGCTGAATTTTAGCGGCCAGATCAGGTCGTGCCTTCCTCAATGTGTGCAGGTATAACCTTTCGGCTTCCTCCAACCCACGTAGTCGCTGAACCCTACGCTTTTGGGAACGGCTGAGCCCATCAGGGCACCACCTTGGCCGATGATACTTATCTTCTTCATCATCGTCCTCTAGTTCCTCGAGATCTTCTACCCGAGCGGACTCAGCGTGCTTGTTCCGAGGCGGGAGAGGCCCTAGACGTTTGAACACGGACACGTTAGCTGCATCCTTCTTCTTTTGTCTACATTTCGGACAGCTTGCCGATTGTAGGCAATCGGCTCATTCCCGAATCCCAGCGAGTGTCCGAAGAAGGGGCGAGTCCGAGTGCCTATCCACGTCGTCTTGCTCTCTCGATTTTTCCTTGGCGTGGCGCTCATATCTCTCCTCGTCACGATCATGCCGACGGCGTCTCCTGGCGTCCCTAGCCAGACGATCTCTTTCATCATCGTCGTTGTATCGCCGGCGTTGGTCGTATTGACCCACATACTTGTTGAGGAGGTGATCAGAGAGGTCGCCGATATCTTACGTTCCTCACTTCTCCCTCCGTGATGTAGCGCTTGCCATCGTGACGGAGCCGATCGCGTGGAGCGGCTTCCTCTCGTATCCTTGCTATGAGAGCAGCTGCCCTCATCTCCGTCCTTACCGAGTGGTGCCCGGGTCCTACCATGTTGATATTGCACGAGAATCCTGGTTGGCACCCTCCAGGGGTAAGTGTACTCCACCATGTTAACGGCGGGGAAGGGGTGCGTGTCGACCTTCATGGCGTATCGGCTGAAAATTAGACGCCCTTGTTCTATCGCCATTTGGACCTGCTGACGCCACACCCTGCAGTCGTTGGTGGCGTGGGTGAACATGTTATGCCACTTGCAGTATGGCTTTTCGTTCAGCTCCTGCACCGTAGGGATCTTGTGGCCTTCGGGTAACTTTAGCTGCTTCTCCTTGAGTAAGAGGTCGAAAATCTGCTCGGCTTTGGTCACGTCGAAGTCAAACCCTTTTGGAGGACCTTGTGGCTTAACCCATTTACGGGACACGGGGCTTGCCCCCGAGTCCATTCAGCCACTGCTACCTCTTGATCTCCCGCAGCACCTTCATCTTCATCCGCCTCAACCGGGACCACCGCACGCTTGAATTTATCCCGGTAAACATCCGGGTGGCGCTGTTCATATGCCGACAGCCTTCGCACCATGTGCGCCGGTGAAGGGTAGTCCGCTTGGGAGGCCACGTCCTTGATCGATGATGAGAGACCCACCACCGCCAACTCGACTCGCTTCTTTTTCAGTCACATGAACCGAATAGCATCGGTTCCTAATGGTCCTGAAGCGGCGGACGTATTCGACACTGTTTCCCCGCGCTTCTGTCGTACTTGTGCTAGATCGGCAATGCCAGCCTCGGAAGCCTCGGAGTGATACTGCACGTGGAACTGCTCTTCCAACTGCTTCCAAGTCCGGATTGAGTCTGGTGGCAGCGATGTGTACCACCCGAAAGCCGATCTTGTGAGGGACTGTGCGAAGAACCTCACGCGCAGCTCGTCTGATGCTGAGATCGTGCCCAGCTGTGCCAAATATCGGCTCACATGCTCGATGGAGCTGGACCCATCTGATCCATTAAACTTGGTGAAATCGGGGAGCCGATATTTGGGTGGTAGCGGGATCAACTCGTACTCGTTGGGGTACGGCTTGGAATAGCCGATTGTCCTCCTTTTCGGCATCATGCCGAACTGGTCTTTCGAGGATTGTACAGATCTGATCCGCGGTGATGGCTGCGGGCGTCGAACTCCGAAGATTCGCCGGGGTGGCATACTTAGCCAGCCATGCTTGCTTTTCCAGCTTCGAGCCAACCGCAGGAGCTGAGCTCCGGAGGTTTGTCGGAGTGGCATACTTAGCTAGCCACGTCCGCTTCTCAAGATCCGTTCCCGAAGTTCCTCCTCGCTGTTCCGGAAGTCCTCGCTGTTGCAGCCTGGTTCGAGAGTGCCCGATTCATCGCACGTCGGCACGTATGTGCACGTGTATCCGTGAGGCATCTCCTTAGGCGCCTCATGCAAGAACTGGTAGTCACTAGGGTCACCACCGATCTTGTAGACGACGTATGCCGGTGAATTCGGCACTTCTGGTGCTGCCAACGCGAACGGCAGCGGTGGACGGGACTGGAGTGGCATCTCTCCTTGGTAAGTCCCCAGAGCTGGTCCTGACGGAGAGTACTGATGGCTCATGATTTCCTGGATCACCCGAAGAGCGACACGCTCCAAAGTGTTCACCAGGCTCTCAGAATGGCGGTGTAGCGAATGAGCCACCATGAAGTTAATCTCCTGACGCAGAGACCTGGTGCGTTCTTCTGACGGGGTGGACAGGTCCACTCCATCGAGCGCGCCTTCAGGTGGGAACCCTTTCCACCTGATGCCATGTGAGCGGGTTCTGTGAAAAGAGCCGATGAGGTCGGCTTCGAGGACCGCTTTAATCTCAACATGCTTCTTCTTGAGCTCCTCGGTCAGATCCTCGTACTTGACTGGAGTGCCTTCCGCCATCTCAGATGTAGATGGCGATGCGGTTGATGTCGAAGATTGTCCCACCGGGCGTGCCAGAATGTGTTGCGGTCGAAACCCACCGGCGAGCAGCGACGGGCAACACGAGAGAGCCGGGAGGCTCCCGGGACTGCGGCTGTCCCCGGTCCCTCCGAGCGACGGCCCGCAAAGCCTCGGCACGCACGTCCGATGCCGATGCAGGGCGTGCCACCTGACCTATATCTGGTCGGAAGGTGTTGGATGTGCCTCGCTTAGTTTCCTGCATGGCATACACGTAAACATTAAATACGAGCCTCGATCGGCTCTCAGGTTGTCCTGTGAATCGGCTCAAGGAGCCGATCCACCCATGATGCGTACGAGATGTACGATCAGATGGTGGTCCTGCTTGATCGAAATAAAGCTAAAACGACCTACTACGATTTAGGGTTTTCACCGCATAATCGGAACATCCTACTCGTGATTGGGCCTGGCGGCCACGCACGGTGATCGTAAACCGACCCTAGACAAGGCCTAAAAACCAACACGAAGTTGATCCTCGGAACATCCTGTCTAGGGCTAGCAAACTACACCCTACGCGCCACTGGATCCTTCAACCCGTTTGTAAGGCCTAACCATGCAGATATTAAACTAATCCTTGAAGAACAAGGAGCAATCATAACGGATCGGATCTACTAAACAATGATCAAGCGGGGTGCCGCCCTTACACCCAAGATAGGTGTAAGGGCGGCTAGATGTCTAAGGGTCGCACGACGATAGCATATGATACGATGAACAATGCTAACCCTAAAACATCTACGATAACTACGTTGCTCGCCATCAAAAAGGCTTCAGCACGAGCAACGCATGAACAGCGAATAAACGTGTACTGCCTAGATCGCAAGATGCGATCTAGGCAGCATGATGCTTACCCGGAAGAAGAGTTGGCGATGCGCCTAGATTGGTTTGTGGTGAACGTGATTGTTGTTTATTTCATAAACCCTAGATACATATTTATAGTCCGTAGACTTTCTAATGTGGGAATAATCCCAACCGGGCACGATCCCAAACTCTAATTAACCGACACGTATCCTACTATGGTACAGATACACGGGCAAACTAGCCCAAACTTTGTATACAAGGCCGATTCATGTATTTCTTCCATGTATATCCTTCAAGCCCATCTCCAATCGCGGCCCACCTCTGATCCGGTCAAATTCTGGTGATAACAGCTGGATAGCGGTCTATGTACTTTGTCGTAATGACCTGATTAAATCTCATAGTACTCATCATGATATATGTATGTGCATTGTTATGCCTTCTTTATTTGTCAATTGCCCAACTGTAATTTGTTCACCCAACATCTGCTATCTTATGGGAGAGACACCTCTAGTGATCTGTGGACCCCGGTCCTATTCTTTACATCTGAAATACAAATCTGCTGCAATTGTTCTTTACTGTTCTTCGCAAACAACCATCATCATCCACACTATACATCTAATCCTTTGTTTACAGCAAGCCGGTGAGATTGACAACCTCGTTGTTACGTTGGGGCAAAGTTCTGTGATTGTGTTGTGCAGGTTCCATGTTGGCGTTGGAATCCCTGGTGTTGCGCCGCACTACACTCCTCCGCCATCAACCTTCAACGTGCTTCTTGACTCCTACTGGTTCGATTAAACCTTGGTTTCTTACTGAGGGAAACTTGCTACTGTGCACATCACACCTTCCTCTTGGGGTTCCCAACGGACGTGTCAACTACACGCATCATGGCGCTTGTTCAACCTCTATGTGGAGGCCTTGTGAAGGACGCAAGGCGGCATATATCTTCTACTCCAGACAAGGTGGTCTAGTCCCCGCTACAGAAGCAGAAGTCCACCTGTGTTATTCTGAGTTCTCCGGCAGTGTCAAAGGACCTGATGGCTTTTTCCTTATTATTTGTAGGAGTAAAATACACTCATGGTCACTGCATTTGTCGAGAAAAATCACTTTAGTCACTGTATTCTGGATTGTGGATTTTATGGTCACTGAATTCATCTTTTCCGATCAATATGGTTGTAACATCCCAAGTTTTCAATTCAATAAAGGCAAAGATATCTATTACTCAAAATTTAGAACTAACAAAAACTTTTCTTGACATATAGTGCTATGCATAAGTGTTCATGCATTCTTGTATGCCATTGCCATGATGAGTGTTGTGTTATTCTAATGTGCTTAAACCCTAGTACAAGATCATAGAACCCCAATTAGAGAGAAATAAAAGAAATGGAAAAAAAAAGACAAATATCACTCACATACACATTTAGCCAAATATGCAAATCATCAACCAAGGCCACAATTGCTTGTGCCATTGCTTGTGAAACACTAATATATCAATAACAAACACATTTGCATCAAAGAAACACAAATCAAATCAAAGGAAAAAATCAAATCCTTGTTACATATGATAATGGTCATTTTGCACTTTCTTAACATCATGACCACTTTGAGCCCCTGGTTTGAGAGATTCTTAAACTAAACCTGGCCAACTCTTTCCACCTCATCCAAGACCATATCAAGGTGAACATTTTTGGTGTTGACCATCAGGGTTGACTCTGCCTACATTGACCAGTATAAAGGTGACAAGTGGCAACTTTGAATCAAAGAGAAGATCATCTCAACTTTGAAACTTTGCAAACCAGCACCATTTGGCACACCACCACCACCATTCTACTCCAAAGAATATTCAAATCAACTCCACCAAAAAGATTTGAAAAATTTGAACAAAACCTTCATGCGGCCATTCTGTCGAACACCTTGCAGGCAGTAATTCAGCTTTGACACACACTCTATTACACAACAGTTTTTAGACTAAATCTCTTTTGATCAGAGATGAGCATGGTCCCTCTACCTCTCCTGCATCGAGCCAAGGACAAGCCTTTGATGATTAAAGTCTGTGGAGAGCAAAACAATGCCATGTCGTGCACCATGCCGGCCCTCATGCACTCCATCTCTCTGAGCCTCCTCTCTCCCTTTTACCTTGTCCTGGAGAATCACCTGACCCTGCTGATCATCACCCTGCACGGCTTAAGCTCGTGCGAGGCTGGCATTGGCCAGGCCAGAGCGTGCCCAGCACGCCCAGTGCACACCAGTATGCACACTCACCGCGTACTGGACGCGCCAGAGCGGCAGCTCGTCCAGTCGCCTCCGTCCTCCCCTACGCCTCTCCCTCTGCATCGAGCTTCTCCACTGCAACCTCTAGCCCGTAGACATCCTCAAGCACCTGCGCGTGCACCGTCGCCGTCGTCTTCGTCGACGTGTTGCCGCCAGTACCGTGGCAGTCATTGCACGCGCCCGATCGATCCTGTCACGCTTTTACAGCGCCAGAGAGACGTTGAGCATCGTCATGCTGCTGCCAATCGAGTGCCGTCCTCGCCTTGGCCTTTCGAGCACCGGAGACGCCGCGCCATGCTTGACCTCCACGGGCCCGCAGCACCACCTCCCCTCTATAAATTGAGCACTCCCGCGCCCCATTTCTTCACACACATCGCTTCTCCTCCCATCTCTGCTTCTCCTCGACTCGTTAGCTAGCCAAATCCTCGCCGGAGCAGCCCCAATTTGGAGCCGGAGCCCGCCAGTACCCGGAGATCCTCGCCGTCGATTGGAGCTTCCCCACGCCATGCCGTTTGTACCAGTCGCTTCGTCGTCCTCGCCAACGTCGTCGCGCACCTCCCCGTCGACCGCCGGAACGCCGGTAGGCTCTCCGACCCCCTAGCCTCGCCGCCAGTACGTCGGGATCTCGTCGGAGACGACGATGATCCACGGCCGTTAGATCTCATTCTGATCCTACATCTCACAGTCATCCATACCGTTTCGCGTTAAGTGAGCCATTGACAGGTGGAGCCCACCTTGTCAGGCGGCCCGCGTGTGTGAGCCACGCTGCTGGCCTGGCCCGTTTAATTTTCCCCTCTGCGGCCCACTTTCCCTTCCCGCCAAAGCCCACGCATTCAAATTCGAATTTCAGAATTGTTTGAATTGCTTACAGATGCTTTGCTAAAACTTAAATAGTTTCAAATCGGCTGAACCAAATTTTATGAATTTTATATATTTAGAAAGCCTATGAAATTATCTAAACAACCCCACTGGTCTCACCCCCGGATTCATTGTAGAATTCAAATAGTAAAAATAACAAGGCAGTGCCTTTTCAAACTTCAAACTTTATTTAAAACTAGCAGCATGGCGTCGCAAATGCGAGGGCAACATCTGAATTTATCCAGAAAAGACTTCGTTTAAAGATATATATGCAATGACAAAACTATGTTATCTTTAATGATACAGATATTCCACCCTTAGTTAAGAACATTTCCGTGAACATACAAATGTATGTATATGTACAACAATCAATAATAAGCATACATGGCTACACATCATTATTAATATATGGAATGTGCGTATACAACAAATTCATTTGTGCAATATCATAAGTTACAACATTACTCGTGCTTTGTCGAAGCATAGTATTGTACGAATATAGCTGAGAACTCTTGAACGGACAGTCATTATTCCAGTACATGTTAGCACATATAACTTTACATTATGTTCGAAAAAGCCACCAAATCATCATATACTTGCACTTGTAATTGAAAAGCAAGATGAATACCAAGTAGTGACCTCTGCTCGCCTCAAAAAGCTACATAAAGATCTGTGTATTGCTCCATCATTCTTCTGAAATAGAAATAATTCTAGCAGCGGACATTTTCTTCAACAAAAAATCTTTGATCATTAATTATCACATGAATATATTGGTCAATGCTTATAAATTTACAATACCAATGTCATAATATCAATTTTATTTCAGTCTACATTACTGAAAGACCATTAGCGACTATTGGCTCAGTGTGAGAGGTAAAGTTACATTGCCTGATTAAGAGACTTGCCTGGTATTTGGAAGCCCATGAACAATCAGTGGCGAAGGACATATAACGTAGCGGCAATCATGGTATTCAGTATTAAAGGCTACCTCTCGGGCAATGACCAATCAAACACATACATTTTAGTTCATGTGTGTAGAAAAAAATCAATACCAAGAAGAGAGTTCAACTCAATTATGTATGAACTAACATGTGAGATAGTAAAGATCGTGGATAGTGTTATTCTTGAAATTCTCTCGTATCAGAATCAATAAGCTTGTGTTCAAATTTTAAATTCCCCTACCTCCGTCGACCCCCGTTCTTCTCAGAAAGGGGTCGGAATTCAAAATGAAAAGAGTCTATTCCCTCCCTTGCCACAAATTTATTGTCCATCTTTGATGCTCACGGAAATTCAAATTATTATTTTTTTATTTGGTGTGTCCAGCTCCTCTACATTTACTACACCGCGTAAATCTTCTAGTGAAATAGCTGACGACATCACTGGCACAAATTAATGGAAAGAAGAGAAGCTTCCACAAACTTTTGATGGTGTGGGACAAATGAAAGAAAACACCTCATGGGTTAAAAATAAATAGATATTTCCAGACCAAAGTGGAGTGTGTTTCATATGAAACCTATATTCTATCTTTGAGAAAGCAAAGGTTATTAATGATGTGGAGCAAATTGAAGGAAAGCCCTTCTGGGTTAAAAGATAATATAGATAGATGATATATCCTCAGATAAAGATAATTTTCTTAGCTATTCTGCAGCAGCTCGTTTTAATATGACGTGTCATGTTACACAACTACGTTGACATGCATGTACGATATAGTTTCGACATTGTAATCAGTTGTGGCATTGTTGTCGCTCTAATCCATGGAGCGAGTGGTCTGCGCTATTTGTGTCAACAGTTAAGTAAAGAATTCGTAGGTGGCTGTGCACTGTGCACTCAATTATCATAGAGTCATAATGTTTGAAATCTATGTGGTTAGTCTTGGGTCGGGTTATTTCCTTCTGCCATCAATGGCCCCAACAATTATTGTTTTCGGCTTTGAATCAGATATATGTTTGATTGATCTCCTATCTGCCGCATCTGTATTTGATACTTTAATGTTTCATAAGAAATTATTTATGAGCCGGTCAAGTTGCAAAATAAACCTTTTGTGAATAAAGTATAAACAATTATGATCATATAGTTAGGCCGCATTTGGCATTGTTGATAGTTTATAATAATCTCATATGTATAATCTAATTGGCTACCAATTGTTTCATATATTCATATCGAATTGTAAAAGTATTTCAGCGCAACAGAATTAAACAGCTGCAAATTGAGCCTTAATTAGAATAAGAATTTCTCGGTTGAGTTAACAAAGTCCTTAATTTTGTTACTTTATTTAAAAAACACGTGCCATATGTTTCCTTCGTGTATATAGTGTGCTTGACCAAATCACAGTAAGGTGTATCTGACATAATATTTAGCAGTTCGCAAGAATACCGTATCAGCCATCCATAATATTTCTATCACACTGTCTGTTTGCTAGGAACTTTCTCTAACTAATTATGATTCTGTTTTTTTATTTTGTTAAAGGGAATTCAATATCTCTGTGCACGTCGCATTATTATGTCTCCCGAAATTTTCTTTTTTGGCATATCCGATAAGGCAATGTATACTGGGAATAACTTGTATTATCTCATCTTATTTATACCATCTGCTACAGCTCTTTTGTTTAGGATGGCTATGGTAAGTATGAAGTTGACTGTGATATAAAGTATATTCAGGTGGTTAGAAATAAATAAAAATATATTGTTTGGAAAGAAAAATTCAGCATGAACAATAGAATTGTATATGGCATACAGATCAATTAAAAATTGGACTGTTCGATTCGTTTGTATTTGTGATTAGATAAGTAGATGGAATTAAAGTTCATTTTTCAAAAAAATACATGTACGCACTTGCTGATTTAATTCAAAAGAAACATAGGAGGACATAGTTTTTTTTTGTGCTTTGCTTGATATCTACCGCCAATCATTTTATAAAACTGGCAGTGTAGCTCTTTCAGATTTCATATAGGTGTTAGATTATATCAAGCAAATTCATGTCCGGTGGCATGTGTCTATTAGAGCGCAATTCTAGTCCGTTGTTTCCTTCTGATACACGGTTTAATTAAGCAGTATTTCCATCTTCATAATATATACACATCAATCTAATAATGCAGCATGTTCAGCAAAAAAACTCTTTCTTCTAGTTACCGTCTGGCCGGTATAGCTCTCTATATATGCAGTCGATTAAGATTTATAAAATACATGACATAGAAAATTTAAGCTGCTTAAAGATGAAGAAAAAATACCTCATATATACATCTGTGAGCTTTGGACTGAATAGGAAGTGTTCAAGAAAGTAGTATTTCATCTTCACAATACACATCAATCTTGTAATGCAGCATGTTCAGCAAAAATAATTCTTCTAATTACCATATGCCAGTATGGCTCTTCCTATATGCACTTATGTAGTTGATTAAGATTCAGAAAATGCATTACACGGAAAATTTTAGTTGCTTAAAGATCAAGAAAGAGATACCTAATATGTACATCTTGTGTGGTTGGTTCTGAATAGGAAGTCGAAATTAAAGAATCCAGCGCTGATGTTTGTGAAACAATTTTTCCTGCAAAAAGCACATGGTGTGTTAGGAATCACGAAAACTGAAGAATATGCACAGGTAATGGAAGAAGTTTTATCTTCCAGCTGCTTGCCTGTCCAACACGATCTTACCTGACATGGTAATACATGTCGCCGGGGCGCGTACACAAAGGGGCCGATATCATCCGTATGGCCGTATTGATTGGTCTTGTTTTCCTTGGCTATTGCAGTGTCTAAAATATAGGCCTATATATGTCAAACTGTCAAGTGTCAAGTACGATCCTCGCCAATGGCCAGCCAGGATAGCACATAGCGTGTGCACCATGTCATCTCTCCATAATAATTACATCGGTTAGAAGCTATTCCTAATTCAATCTAGATCAGAGCAGCTGAAGCAATAAGAGAGCACATGCCACCAATGGATCAAATTAATCCTTATACAATCCGTCCGTGCCGCGCACCATAAGTTGCCAATCTGGATCGTTGTTGAGCCCTTTGGACATACATGCATACATAAGCTATACCAGTAATGTACCGTGCTCGATCCATATGAAAATCACCAATTAAAATCTGCACGCATATGGAGAATCACTATTGTAAGAAAAATCCAAAGACTCCCAAATAAAGGCAGAAGCTAGAATAGAGCTATCAAAAAACTCACTGGAGGTCGGACGGCCGGCTGTCCAACATCGTCGACGAAAATACACATCAAATTCGCATGGATGCATCTCCACTGGTGATCTATACATTCATGAGACAAGCTAGACATGTCCACTGGCGATCTGTACGTCCATAAGGCTATTTTGATCATACGCTGATGTACAGATACCTTGCTGGAGGCCGGCCGGCCGACGGCACCCAAGCGAATACGGCCGTGGCGGCGTGCCTGAGGATACGCTTGGGCCTAGGGCATAAAAGATATGCTTTTTTGGACATCACGATGCGCTACACAACAGAAAACAAAAAGGAAACGGTGAGGAGACATATCTAATGGCAATGGTGGGTAATTTTTTTAACTTAAGTCTAATCTAATGGCTAGAGATTTTCTGTCTATAAACTAATGGTCAGATGGTCATGATTTTTGTGGGATTTTCTAGCTATTTTCCTATTTTCTGGTGAGCCCGTAATTTACTTTTAATATATAGTAGATTCAACCATAAGTGATTTTGAGTTGATTCCAACTCTCATAAATCACATTGGACATACTCTAATTGTTTATGCAGAAAGATAGTCTTGTTGTTTGTATGATCATGGACTAGAGCAAAATAATGGCTATGGAGCCATTTCTAGTCCATTTAAATCATCTAAATTAAATTGTTTAAATGGTATGAGAGTTACTCTCTCATTTAAATCATTATCTTGAGTAGTCCAATATGACGTAATTATCTTAGTATGTAGCGCCTCATATTAGACCACTTCATGATATTAAATTATTCAATAGTAGTTAAATTGCATGAGATAGAGTATCTCACTTAAATCTTTTCCCAAATGATATATGAGAATTGTTGACCTTGGTCAACCTATGATCATACATTATTATTTGAGGAATTTAAATCTTGATAAGATTAAATGAGAGGAAATTATTTTCTCTTACAAGTTTTAAAACACAAGTCAACCCCTCTTATGATTAATGTGTGTGATAGAGTAATTAGTGTGAATCATTGGTGTGTTTAGTCTAGTATTTAAGTTTGTGTGATGATTGTATACCTCGTATTCGTATATAGATGCTAGTACCGAGGAGTACCAGGAGGAGGAAGTCTACTCTCAGGAGGAGAAAGAGAACTTTGATCACTACCCCACTTAAGGCAAGCTAACACTCTTGCAAAGTTCCCAAGTGCAAAGCTCTACTAGAGCAAGGCACCATCACATTTTACTTTATGTCTAATAAACCTATCCCATTTTTTACCTTGCAATCATTTTGCTTATTGTATTTCAAAGTTTACTTTTGATTTATGATTCACTTGGTCTAGAGTAGAACAAGAGCATCAAATTTAGCCTAGAGCAATCAAAGCTAGATAGCACCCCTCATGACTAGTTGCTAGTGCTAACTAAATAAAATTGACTACTCTAGATGGGAACCTGTGAAATGAAATGACTTTGAAAGACTTTGAAGGTGAATGTGACATGAATGACTTGGTGAATTTTGGTGAAAACTGATGATTGGGTTCGGATGCGATACCCTTCCAATTATACAAGTACCCCCACAATACCTGATTTTGGGTAGGGCTTAACTACAAGTTTGTGTATCTTAGTATGGGTTCCCTCTAAACAAGCATCATAGGGGTTATGCCGAGGCTGCCTCCATTAAAAGTGAAATGATGTGAATATGAGGTGAATGTCAGACCCAAGCCCTGTGCAGTTCCCGGGTTGACGGTTTGTCTTCACCGGGAGGCCAAGCTCATGGGGAGAGGTGCCTATACTAGGGTATATAAGTGAAAGGTTATGGTTGATGATCCGCGTACTGAGTTACGATGATTCAGGGTTATCCTCGACGGATGTAATCAAAAGTTGTGGCACAAGAGTACAACCTCTGCAGAGTGTTAAACCTATTAGAATAGCCGTGTCCACGGTTACGGATGATTGGAAAGGCCATACTGTTCCGTTGTCAGAACTTTTGTCTTAAAAAGGAATGATGAATTGAATGGGGAACTTGACTTGAATCACAACTGAGTTGTGGGAATGACACTAATGTTCCCACTTGAGCTAGTTAGCAAAAATGAGGAGTCTTTACTAAATGTTTATAAACTAAACCTGACTTTATGCAAATAAACCTAGAGCTTAGTTCCCCTTATTACAATTGATATGTACTTAGTATTAGTTTGCGAGTACTTTAAAGTACTCATGGTTGTGTCCCTGGCTATTCAAATGCCAGACTATGAAGAGGAGCAACAGTATCAAGACGACGGACAACGGGACGTCTACGATAACTAGGAGCATCTTCTAACGTCAAGCGTTGCATGTGGAATAGATAGTCCACTACTACTTCGCTTCCGCTATGTATTGTGTTGTTGATCATTAGATCAACTATTTGTGTAATATTGGATCATGTGATCTATTGTTGTAAGACGGTTATGTGTTGTAACAAACGATGACTCTATGATATTCAACTGTTATGTCTCGCAAAAACAATCTTCCTGGGATTGCGATGTATGGCATAATAGGCATCTGGACTAAAAAATCCGGGTGTTGACAAGTTGGTATCAGAGCCATTGTTTGACCATAGGAGACCCTAGTTAGAATGGACGTCTGAAAACTTAGTTTCAAATTCAATGAAGTGAATAGTTACGAAAACATATTCACACTCTTACCTTTGAAATCTTTGCAAAACAATAAATTCATGCTCTTCCTTATAAGTTACTTAAAACTTTGAACACTTGCACTTCTCTAACTTACTCATCTAATTCCTCTACAGATGGAGCAGTTCACCCAGACCGACGTTTACCAGCTAGGGAATGGCGGGGACATGATCTTCGAGAGGGACCTCCATGCCCTATCGGAGTTCCTTGGACGCCCGCCCCCAGAGTTCTTCGGGGGTCATGTCAACGACCAGCCCGGAGGACAGCTGCAGTGGGTCATCATGGCTGACCTCCGAGGGAAGCTTGAGTCTCCCATGTTCGAAAGGATCCCGTTCTCCCTTAGGGAGAATAACTGGGCGGACGGACTCGCTCGTGCTCTTCAGGAAGCACTTGCCCGTCTGTGCGGGCAGAACGCGATGGCCATCCAAGGGGAACGCTTTGCTCACCTTGCAAGGCACAACTCCCTTGGAGTACCCATGAACCTGTCGTTCCACCCCGAGCTGAGGCATCATGTGGACCACCTCGACTTCATGCTATGCGAGACTCGCATGGAGCTGGAAAACTCCCGTGCCTACGCCAACCACACCTACCTCGAGCTGGCTCAACAGGCCGAGACCATCAAGGTCATCGCCAAGGAGCGCAGGACTCTTCGCCGCCTGAACGCGAAGAAGGACTACACCATCGCTCGCCTCCGAGCAAAGATAGCCTCACTGAAGGAGACTGTCGAAGCCCAGGCAGAACAGCTCAAGGACCTGGAGGGAGAAGGCGAAGGAGAAGACATCCAGGGAGATGGATACTCCTATGTGAGCAATGATGATGACTACGAAGAAGAGGAAGACGAAGACCTGGCCTTCCACCCCTATGTGGATGGCTATGAGCACCTGGAAGCCGGGATGGATAATACCTTCCGATCAATGTTGATGAAGAGTAGTTTCACATGAGCACTTGAGTAGGCGTGAGTTGTATCGGTCCCTTGTATCGTAGAACGGTGAAATGGTTCTTCAAACCATCCGGTGTGTTAGTTTGTAATGTGTGCTCCTTGAATGAATAAAAGTGTGTTTAATTTCATCATGTCAAGAACTCAAGTTTTAAACTTTGTGAACTTTACCCAAAATAAGCCATAGAAATTTCCCCCTCGTCTCATGATCTATCTCAATGTTCAAATGGCACCTCCAACTCGCAACACCAATCAGGATGCAATGATGCAGATGTTGCAGATGATGATGGCCGATAGAGAGGCTAAAAGAGCTGAAAGGCAAGCCAATATCGCTGCACTGTAATAGATCGCTCAGATCAACCAAGGCCATGGAAACCATGATCACCCGGGATCCAAGCTGAAGAACTTCCAGAACACTAACCCACCTGTGTTCAGCAAGACTGAAGAGCCCCTTGATGCTGATGATTGGATCCAAACCATGGAGAACAATCTTGAAGTTGCCGGAGTGGAAGCCAATGATAAGGTGATGTTTGCCACCCACTACTTGGCAGGACCTGCACGAGCCTGGTGGACGAGTGCCCGTGCATTGAATGCGGGGCAAATGATGACTTGGGCAGATTTCAAGCTCAAGTTCAGCAAGTATCACGTGCCCCCGGGTCTGATCAAGAAAATGAGGGACGACTTCAGAGAACTCAAGCAGGGCAGACTGACCGTGGTAGAATACCGCGACAGATTCCTCACTCTGTCAAGGTACGCCCCGGATGAGACGAACACCACAGAGAAGAGGAAGGAGAGATTCCTGAACGGACTGCACGATGAGATGCAGACTGTGCTGGTCAACATTCCTTTTGGTGACCTTGAAGCCCTGGTTGATTCAGCCATCCAGATGGAGGGAAAACTCAACCAAGCCAACGAGAACCGCAAGCGCCGCATGATGCACCAGAGTGGGCCTAGCAATACCCCAAGGTTTCGCCCCAGCTCAAGCGGAGGGTTTGCCCCAAGAAACAACAAGCCACCGATGCAGATGTCACGTCCGGGTTTTCAGAACCGGAGTGGAGGACACCCTAGGCCAGGAGGCCACAACAACAACAACAACCCCCACCATGCCAACACCAACCACTTCAACCGCGCCCCGATGAGATCCCCCAAGAACAATAACTCCAACACTGCTCCGAGGACTGGGAGCAACACTGTTCCCATCACCCCCAAGGACAACTCCACCATCACTTGTTATGAGTGTGGAGTGGTGGGTCACTAATCCAATGAGTGCCCCAAAAGGCTCGCCAAGACTGCCGCCAACACCTCCGCCCCTGCTCAACAGCAACGCCGTGTCTCCACCGGCAGGAAGTTCACCCCCAACAACCCGAACAACCGCAGCGGCCGCCTCTTTCACATGAGTGCGGAAGAAGCCCAGGAAGCACCAGATGTCGTGCTGGGTATGTTCTCTGTTAACTCAATACCTGCAAGAATGTTATTTGATTCTGGAGCATCGCATTCGTTTGTTACTGAAGATTTTGCATGCACTAGTAAGATTCAACCCATCAGTATGAAGCATGTCATGATAGTTCAAATACCTGGTTCAACAACTAAAGCTAGAAAAATTTGCAAAGATGTGCCTATCAGAATCCATGCAATAGATTTTTATGCAAATTTGATTGTTCTGGGAACAAAAGGTTTGGAAGTAGTACCGGGTATGGATCGGATGTCGAAACATCATGGACTGATTGATTGCGCCAAGAAGGCCATCACCATGACTAGTAGCACCGGAGTGTTAGTGGAGCACATATCTGAAAGACTGCCCAGAAAGTTTACCTGCAACCAGAGTTTAGCCAAACCCACTTTGGACCAGATCAGGGTTGTCTGTCGATACCCCGATGTGTTTCCTGATGATCTACCTGGTATGCCCCCAGATCGGGATATCGAGTTTATCATTGAGTTAATCCCTAGAACAGGACCTATAGCCCAGAGAGCCTATAGTATGAATCCGGCAGAGTTAGTGGAACTGAAGAAGCAACTTATTGATATGTTGTTCAAAGGTCTGATTCGACCAAGTGCGTCTCCTTGGAGATCCCGAGTTTTTTTGTGGATAAGAAGGACGGTGCCACTCGTTTATGTACGGATTACCGTAAGCTTAACGATGTCACCATCAAGAACAAGTATCCTTTGCCAAAGATAGAAGACCTGTTTGACCAGCTAACCGGTGCCAAAGTGTTCTCTAAGATTGATCTTAGGACTGGTTACCATCAACCGAAGATTCGTGCCACCGATATCCCCAAAACCGCCTTTACCACCGGATATGGATTGTATGAGTACAATGTCATGTCATTTGGATTGACCAATGCCCCCGCTTACTTCATGAATCTCATGAATAAGATCTTTATGAACTTCCTGGATAAGTTTGTCGTTGTCTTCATCGACGACATCCTTATCTACTCCAAATCCGAAGAAGAACATGAGCAACATTTGGAAGTGGTCCTAGATACCCTTCGGGAGCATCAGTTGTACGCCAAGTTCAGCAAATGTGAGTTTTGGTTGAAGGAAGTAGGATTCCTGGGACATATCTTGTCTGCAGGAGGAATAGCCGTTGACCCCTCCAAAATCAAAACCGTTGAAGAATGGAAAGCCCCAACCACGCAGACTGAAGTCCGTGCATTTCTCGGATTGGCGGGATATTACCGCCGGTTTGTTGAAGGGTTCTCGAGCATAGCAAGACCAATGACTCAATTACTGAAGAAGGACAAGAAGTTTGAATGGACTGATAAATGTGAAGACAGTTTCCAACAGCTCAAGAGCAGATTGACCTCTGCCCCAATATTGATCATGCCGGACATCACCAAGCCATTTGACGTGTACTGTGATGCCTCCAAGATTGATCTTGGATGTGTGTTGATGCAAGAAGGCAAAGTGATATCATATCTGCCAAGGCAACTGAAGCAACATGAGCAGAATTATCGAACCCATGACTTAGAACTAGCAGCAGTAGTTTTGGCCCTGAAAGTATGGCGTCATTACCTCATGGGTAACCGATGCGAGATCTATTCGGATCACAAGAGCCTGAAGTATATTTTCACTCAGAAGGAGCTGAATATGAGGCAGAGAAGATGGATAGAGCTAATCAAGGATTACGATATGGAAATTCACTATCACCCCGGCAAGGCCAATGTGGTAGCGGATGCCCTGACTAGACTGCCGTGTCAGTTGAACTCCATGATCGCAGAAGAGCAACCAAGTTTGCATCAAGAATTTGAGCGGTTTAGACTGGAGCTAGTTAGTGATGGATTTCTAGCCAGCATCGAACTCCAACCTACCTTGATTGGTCAGATAAAGGAAGCCCAGAAGGGAAATGCTAGCATTGATGGGATCAAGAGCCAAATAGTTCCGGGAAAGGCCCCGGGATTCACCGAAGATGAAGAAGGAGTGTTGTGGTAGAACGGACGCTTATGTGTGCCGTCAGATTCGGAGTTGAAGCAAGTTATCCTGAAAGAAGCCCATGACACCCTTTACTCCATTCCTCCCGGAGGAACCAAGATGTATCAAGACTTGAAGGAACAATTTTGGTGGCATGGAATGAAGAGAGAGATTGGAAGCTACATCGCCAAGTGTGATATCTGTCAACAAGTCAAAGCAGAACATCAACGACCCGCAGGATTGCTGCAACCCTTGCAGATTCCCGAATGGAAGTGGGATTCTGTAGGAATGGACTTCATCACCGGATTGCCCAAATCTAGTAAGGGAAATGATTCTATTTGGGTAGTGGTCGATAGATTAACCAAGGTCGCCCATTTCATCCCCGTCAAGACCACCTATCAAGGACCAAGACTCGCCGAGTTATATATCTCACGGATAGTCAGCCTGCACGGAACCCCGAAGTCAATAGTGTCCGATAGAGGATCCCAATTCACCTCCAGATTTTGGCAGAAAGTACATGAAGGACTAGGAACCCGGCTGAATTTCAGCACAGCATATCACCCGCAAACTGATGGACAGACTGAACGAGTCAATCAAATACTGGAAGATATGTTGAGAGCATGTGTGCTTGAATATGGATCTAAGTGGGAAGACTGCCTGCCTTACGCAGAATTTTCATACAACAACAGCTATCAGGCCAGTTTGCAAATGGCCCCATTTGAAGCACTGTACGGAAGGAAGTGTCGTACCCCTCTGAACTGGTCGGAAGTCGGAGAAAGCCAAGTCTTTGGACCAGATATTCTCCGAGAAGCTGAAGATAAGGTGCACAAGGTCCGAGAATACCTCAAGACAGTCCAATCAAGACAGAAGAGCTACGCTGACAAAAGACGCCGAGAGATGACCTTCGAGATCGGAGATTTTGTGTATCTCAAAGTATCCCCCCTTAAAGGAATGCAGAGATTCCAACTTAGAGGAAAGCTTGCACCCCGATATGTCAGACCCTTCAAAGTCCTGAGTCGCATAGGAGAAGTATCCTATCAACTAGAGTTACCGGAAGAAATGCCAGCGGTACACAATGTGTTTCACATCTCGTTACTCCGGAAGTGCTTGGAAGTGCCCGAGAAGACCGAGGTTTTCAAGAACATCGATCACCGAGCTGTGGATATCAATTCAGACTTGACCTATCGCGAAGTACCTATTCGCATCTTAGAAGAAGCTTTCAGAACCACCCGCACCAGGAGTATCAAGTTTCTGAAGATCCAATGGAGTAACCATACCGAAGAAGAAGCTACTTGGGAGCGAGAAGACTTCATGAGGACTGAATACCCAGATCTCTTTAGTACCTAATTTTTCTTTAAGATCTTGGGACGAGATCTTTTGTAAGGGGGAAGGGTTTGTAACATCCCAAGTTTTCAATTCAATAAAGGCAAAGATATCTATTACTCAAAATTTAGAACTAACAAAAACTTTTCTTGACATATAGTGCTATGCATAAGTGTTCATGCATTCTTGTATGCCATTGCCATGATGAGTGTTAATGTGTTATTCTAATGTGCTTAAACCCTAGTACAAGATCATAGAACCCCAATTAGAGAGAAATAAAAGAAATGGAAAAAAAGACAAATATCACTAACATACACATTTAGCCAAATATGCAAATCATCAACCAAGGCCACAATTGCTTGTGCCATTGCTTGTGAAACACTAATATATCAATAACTAACACATTTGCATCAAAGAAACACAAATCAAATCAAAGGAAAAATCAAATCCTTGTTACATATGATAATGGTCATTTTGCACTTTCTTAACATCATGCCCACTTTGAGCCCCTGGTTTGAGAGATTCTTAAACTAAACCTGGCCAACTCTTTCAATCTCATCCAAGACCATATCAAGGTGAACATTTTTGGTGTTGACCATCAGGGCTCTGCCTACATTGACCAGTATAAAGGTGACAAGTGGCAACTTTGAATCAAAGAGAAGATCATCTCAAATTTGAAACTTTGCAAACCAGCACCATTTGGCACACCACCACCACCATTCTACTCCAAAGAATATTCGAATCAACTCCACCAAAAAGATTTGAAAAATTTGAACAAAACCTTCATGCGGCCATTCTGTCGAACACCTTGCAGGCAGTAATTCAGTTTTGACACACACTCTATTACACAACAGTTTTTAGACTAAATCTCTTTTGATCAGAGATGATCATGGTCCCTCTACCTCTCCTGCATCGAGCCAAGGACAAGCCTCTGATGATTAAAGTCCGTGGAGAGCAAAACAATGCCATGCCGTGCACCATGCCGGCCCTCATGCACTCCATCTCTCTGAGCCTCCTCTCTCCCTTTTACCTTGTCCTGGAGAATCACCTGACCCAGCTGATCATCACCCTGCACGGCTTGAGCTCGCGCGAGGCTGGCATTGGCCATGCCAGAGCGTGCCCAGCACGCCCAGTGCACGCCAGTATGCACGCTCATCGCGTACTGGACGCGCCAGAGCGGCAGCTCGTCCAGTCGCCTCCGTCCTCCCCTACGCCTCTCCCTCTGCATCGAGCTTCTCCACTGCAACCTCTAGCCCGTAGACATCCTCAAGCACCCGCGCGTGCACCGTCGCCGTCGTCTTCGTCGACGTGTTGCCACCAGTACCGTGGAAGTCATTGCACGCGCCCGATCGATCCTGTCATGCTTTTACAGCGCCAGAGAGACGTTGAGCATCGCCATGCTGCTGCCAATCAAGTGCCGTCCTCGCCTTGGCCTTTCGAGCACCGGAGACGCCGCGCCATGCTTGACCTCCACGGGCACCCGCAGCACCTCCTCCCCTCTATAAATTGAGCACTCCCGCGCCCCATTTCTTCACACACATCGCTTCTCCTCCCATCTGTGGGGACCCCGGACTAGCTGTCCGAAATACCCTGTTATGTATACAGTTCATGTTCCCATGATCAGTGTGCCGTGAACACATAACCGAACTGATATCAAGTTACATCATCCTTTACAAAACGGAATAAGAAAATTACAATAAGGTCACATGACCCATCTTTACAAGATAGCTTCGAAGGGCCTAACTAAACATCAGAGTAGCATCATCACTTCAGCAGCGCAGTGCCCAAGTCCTCTGCCATAACCCTACAGGCAACTGACTGGGAAGACGTTCCTAGCTCGCATAGACGTCGTCAACTCCTTCTTCATCCGTCGAACTCCTTCAAGTCTGGCCAAGTAAATAGCCAGGGACAAAGCCGTGAGTACATTTGGAATTGTACTCGCAAACCATCAAGAAGGTGATAAAAAATTCTAACTAGAGAAGACAAGAGAGGAAAAATAGTTTCTCTCATGGATGTAGCATGTGGAAGAGAAATAGTTTCTCTTGTGGATATAGCATGTGGAAGAGAAATAGTTTCTCTTGTGGATATAGCATGTGGAAGAGAAATAGTTTCTCTTGTGGATATAGCATGTGGAAGAGAAATAGTTTCTCTTGTGGATATAGCATCCCGGCATCTCGAGTGATGGGGACACTAAGGGAGTCCTATGACATCTCTATACCTTTGTTAAAGAATAGGTAGCATACCGCCATCTCAATTGATGGGGATACTAGGGAAGTCCTATGACATCTCTATAACATTATTGAAGAAGAGTCCCTCAACATGAAACACTAGGAAGGGTCACCCAATTTTGTTTCATTTTCCTCGACCATCTCCATATGGTCGGCACCAGCCTTTCCGTACCCTTCCGGTACATCCAACACACACATTTCCTTTGGAAATCATTTTCAAATCAAAACTCGACACAGCTCTGTAACGGCCATCCCAACCGTCCATGACCGCGGACGCGGCTATTCGAATAGTTTTGACTCTGCAGAGTTTGCACACTTTCACCACAACTATCCGGATACCTATCGTGTGGGCATCATCCCCGCATAACGACATATGCCACGACGGATACCCGGACATAACCTTTCGCCCATTCGACTTAACACGAGGTCCTACCCTATGGAGTATGTACCTCCCCGGCACCGTGGCAGCTCACCTCCTCTAGAGCGTGGCTCCACCGCCAAGCCAGGAGACCCATAGTGTCTTCCGGACGGGTCAGCCCCGAAGGCCTCCCGTTATACTATTGTCCCAACCTCGACAACCCGGACTCGGGGGTAACCGTACCCTTGTATAGTTGTGCGGTGCCTCATGCTAAGAAGAACAAACGTCAAGTTAAGCCCCGTGCCCACGTTGGAGTAGCTATGGTTGCGCTGTGTAATTGTTCCGGGCGAATACAAAGAACCATGTGTCATTTTTTTTTCTCAAAACCCAAGTCACACACACATTCCTTTTCTCAAACAGCTTTGACAAGATCCTTTTTGCCTTCATAAACCATACACTTGGGTAAGGTTATCTCACCCAAGGTTTTCATAAACATTTACAACAAGGTAAACCTTGAGGGGTTCCCAACCTAAAGTTTTATGTAGGAGCTAAGATATAACAATGGCATGATACTAGCCGTCATACCTCTAAGGAGATGATAATTGAGGTGTCAAGGGGATCATACATGCTTAGGATAAGCATGCATGGGGACAACATAAGTAGGAGGATTCGACAAAGGGTCATGATGTTGATCATCATACCACTAAGAAGATGGTAAAATAGGTGGTCAAGGGGGCATACATGCTCGGGGTAAGCATGCATAACAACAACAAGGAGTTCAACATACTCGAGAGTAAGTATGCATAACATCAACAAGGGGAAATGATGCTAACCATCATACCTCTAAGTGGTGCAAGAAGGGTGTCAAGAGGTCGACACACACAAGATAAGTGGGCATACCCATCACACTTAGAGGGGTACACCAAGATCGTGATGTTGACCACCACTTCCCTAAGGGGATGGTAGGTGAGGTGTCAAAGAGAATTCAACATGCTCACGGTGAGCATGCTCCATCAACATAAGTAGATACCACACAAAATAGATCAAGAGACAAGAATAACAACAAAGTAACCACAATATGTGATTCAACATTCAGAGATCAAGAGGTGGCTTGCCTTGGCTTATTTGTCCCTGGACTTCTTCAACTCCATCAAAATAATTCCAACAATAAAATCTTCATCCGAACCACTTCTTCTCCCCCGGAATCGTTCGCATCTATCGTCGGAAAATAAAAAAAAGAACACAATCAACACATTGCACCAACAAAACAACATTCAACAATCTACAATCAACCATCAATAGCTAAACACTCTACTAAGAGCTAACATACTAATGATCACAATTCAACTTTAAATTTGATTATAAGAACACCCAGTTTATTCCTCCTAAATAAAGGCATGAGAGCTTTACAAAAGAGCAACTGTCTCCACGGTTATCACCAAGGTATGAATTAAACATCCCCTAATAGATAACACTATCAAGAAGACTAGCGCAATGATTTGGCCTCTAAACATTCATCCTTTATTTTCAAACATTTTTGAAGAGGTAGAAATCATTTCTCTCTTTTATTTTTAAAACATTACACTAAAAATAGAAAGTAAACCATATACCCCAACATTTGAAAACTTAAGAAAAACAAATAAAACTTGGTTTAAGACTCAGAGGGTTTTTTTTTGCAAGAATGAAACATAGGTCGACCATTTTTAAATAGAAGAGGTGGTTAAGGATTTTAAATAAGCAAAAGTTTTGGTACAACATTTCATGTGACACACACTTAGCACAAATAGTAACCAAAAATTATGAAAAGGGTCTACCACTAATTATTCTAGATGGTAAGTACTAAAACGAGGCTAACAAAATTGGATTCACTCAGAAAGGTTAATTTTTCAAATTTAGAAATTAGAAATACTAAACAATAACCAGTGATCAAGTTTAATATATTAAAAATCGTACAAAAATCCTAAAAATATGGGGCCAGTGGCATTTGAAAGGTAATAAAATTTATGATCTAACGCAGTTGGTTTCACTCGATTTGGGTTTGTAGATTAGGAGTTATTCACAAAAGAGTGCTACTGGTTATAACAGTAAATCTCAATTTTTCGAAAGAATTTAAATGGGCGGGAAATTCACTGGGCCGTGCGGATGTGGAGATTGGGCCGGCCCAGGATGGATTTCCAGGTGGAGGGAGGGGGAAATAAAAGAAAAGGAAAAGGGAGGGGCCCAGGCGGGCCAGGCCTGCATGGCTGCACCTGCCACGTCGGCCCATGCAGACGCATGAGTCGTCTCCCTCCCTCGACCACGCACGCGCTCGGGGGTTCGGGAAAAAGGAAACGGAGGCGGCCTGGGGTCGTACCGGCGGCTGGAGGGGACGGCGGCGATGGCGGGCCGTTGGTGGCGACCAGGGGCGGCGCAGGGGAGGGCTCGGCGGTGACCTCCTCCTCCGCAGATGCTCATCCCGGCGGCGTTTCCTCGCAGCAGATTTCGGCCCGGCTCGTTGGCGATGATCTCCGGCGGACCTGGCGGTGTAGAGGGGATGATTAGGACGAGCGGAAAGAAGCGCAGGGAGTAACAGAGAGAGGGAGGGAAGGGGGCGTCGGGGGTGAGCTTCATCCGTTCGCCACCCTTACGGTGGCCGGCCGCGGCGGCGGTCGTTCTCCTCTCCGGCGAGCAGTAGCTAGAGGCGCGCTGTGGTGCTCTCTACTGAGCTCGAGAACA
>NC_061511.1:101777530-101974724 GCF_022539505.1 Lolium rigidum
AGATCAACTATTTGTGTAATATGAATCATGTGATTCAAGATTGTAAGACATTATGGCTTGTAATAAATAATGACTGTGATATTCGACTATTATGCCTCGCAACAACATTATCCTGGGATTGCGATGAATGACATAATAGGCATCTGGACTTAAAAATCCGGGTGTTGACAGTATGCATGGTGTGCCGGTACATTATGTTTATGCTGCTCCCATTGTCTATCAGCACCTTGCTGAACTTGACGCGAGTCGTTGGTCCCTTCATGATCGGGTCCACCATGAGAGCGTAACCGCCCGGATTCGGCATGATTTTGGGGTGATCCCGGTACGACCATGTGAGTTCCTGATCTGACCACAGCATGTATTTTGGCACTGCTGGCATCACCGCGTTTACTTCCATGGAACGACGGCGCAGGCTTTGCTTGTCTGTCGGCTCGGTGACGAACACGACACAGCACACATCTGGATCTTCATAAACATTCCGGCCCAAAGGTGCCGGTGGAGGTGGTTGGCCGTGGCCCTCTCCCACCTGATTGACTTGATGATACTGCTGCTGCCTGTTTGGCCGAGGCTGTACCGGTAAAGCATTTGCCCCGGTAAGCGGTGGTGGTGGTGGTAGTTGTTGCTGGCGCGGCATATCTTGTGGTGGTGGCATCATTGTGTTGCACCCTTGTGCCTGCGCATCTTTTACCGACCCCTTTTGCATCAAGTACTTGGTCCAGGTACAATCTTTTGTCTAGTGGTTTGACGGGTGAGCCGGATTCGGCGTGTGCCACCGGCAAGGTTGATCCATGGCGGCTTCCATGGTGTATTTCGCGGGTTCTTGCCAATTCTTTTTCTGGCCCCAGGGTTTCTTTTCGACCCATTGTTTCTTAAGACCTGCCCATGGCTGCGATCCGATTCTTTGCCTCTGGCTGCCGCTGGCATCAGAGTTTTCTTGCACAGCAGCAACTTGCTGCGAGCCATACCTTCGATCTGGGAAATCTTCCCTTCTTTTGTTGTTCCGGTTATCCCGGTATTGCTGCTGAGGCGGGTTTGATTGTTCCGGCTCAGCTTGTATCGCCGGTTGCATTGGGTCTCCCAACGCATAGTTTTCCGCCACACGCATCATTTCCGCCAACGTTGTTGGCATGTTTCTCTGCAGCCTTTGCCACAAAGGCGAACCTCGCCGGCATCCTTGGCTGAACCAAGCAATGGCCTGTGCTTCTATCACTCCTTCACAAGAGTTTCTAGTGGAGTTCCACCGGGTCAGGTAATCCCGGTATGTTTCCTGCGGGCGCTGCACGCACAAAGCGAGCTGCTGAGGCCTGTTTGGCCTTCTGTAGGTGCTCGCTGAAGTTGCTCACAAAAGCTTCCTCAAAGTCCAACCAGCCATTTATGCTTCCTTCCGGCAAGTTGTTCAGCCAGATTCTTGCCGGTCCTACCAGAAATGTTGGCACGATTCTCACGGCCCAACGCCGGTTTCCTCCTCCGGCTATACAACCTCCGCCACCAGCGACGTATACCGCGGTCACATAATCCGCGAGCCAGTCTTCCGGCTTAGTGGTGCCATCGTATGTTTTGGTGTCACGGGGCAACTGAAAGTTGCGAACTGGTGGTTGCTCTTTCATGATCCTTGGGCCAAAGCACTTTGGACCCGGAGGAATACTCTGTCCAGACGGTGCCTCGCATCCCGTTCCGGAAAGTTTCTTTCTCCCAAGCGTTCTCCCAAAGGGCTTCGGTAAGCGGTGAGTCTTGTCGAATCAGCTTCATCGTAACGTTCCGGTACCGCGGCCCTCGCCTGCCGGTACCTTGGTGGAGGCATCTCCTCATCATCATACGCTGCCCTTGCAGCCGGATAGTTTTGCCCGGTTTCGTGTCTACCAGGCATGATTGTTTCCGGCATAGCCTCCTTTGGCGTAGCCTCGATCCGCCCCTAGGCTTTTTCTACCGGCATCGTGTTGCCCGACTTGTTGTTTACCGGCAAGGACCGGATCGTACACGGTCATCTCGCTGTGCGTTCACCTCTTTTCTCTTCTTCGTCCGGATGGGGGACGAGGCCTGCCCATGGGACTTGCTTCCGGCATTCTTTGTTGAACGCGCGGATTTTGAGGCCACAGCCTTGTTCGGCTTAGCTACCGTGCTCGACGATTCTCGTCGCTCGATAGTGTCTAGCAGCTCTCTAACACGCTCTTGTTGTTTTGCCAAGGCATCTCCGGTAAGCGAGTCACACAGGTCTACAGCAGCCTTAGCAGCTTTTATGGTTTTATCCGGGCTACTGTATTTAGGTTTCTCTACGATGCTAGTAGATGCAGAGGTACTTTTGCCGCTAAGAAGTTCCTTACGCAAATTCTGATCTAGATTGCGAGCCTTAAGCCGGTTCTCCGGTATCCTAGCAGCATGAGCGCTAACAGAAGCAAAGCCATGGGCAGCGTTGTACTCACGTAGGGTTAGGTTCAGCTCGCGCTGCGCCCGGACGATGTCGGCGCCGTTCGCGAGCAGCTTCTTGCGTTGCGCCTCCAGCTCCGCCTGAGCCGCTGTCGGGTCGATGTCTGCGCGATGGGCGTTGCCAGCACGTTCATCGCCGCCTGGAGAGGTGTTGCCGGTGGTGCGGAAGATGCTCCCGGTGCGCCGGTGTCACGCTCCAGCGGTGGCTTGGCCGCACGGGTCAAAGCCGCACGACCAGCACCTTCATCCGCAACCTCCTTGCCCGCGCCGGCCGCGCCAGCCATCATCACCTCGACGCTGCCGACGGCGCGGCCAGCACAGAGCCACCTTGGCGGGTCCGGTGCCACCAGCACCGGTGAGAGGCGCTGGCGCACGGGGACGGTGCCGAAGTAGACGCGGTGGCTGCCGAACTCGATGATGCGACCGTTCTTGGGGAAGATGCCGCCGTTGGCGAAGCAGCCCGCGTTGTCGTTGATGAAGTCGATGGAGTAGAAGCGATGGACGAGCGCAGACACTGTCCGCTCGCCGGCGACCTCGAGGATGCCCGCCCGAATGTGTACTCCAGCAAGCGCCACTTCATGCCCCACGGTGGGCGCCAACTGTCGTCGTGGTGAACAGACAGATGCCATAGGATGGCATAAGTTGGGGCCGAATGGACGCTAGAGGATTCGGGGGAGGGTTTGTGATTAGACGGGATGAACTTCCGGATGGTTTCCTCAAGAACTTAGCCAAGGCTAGAGGTTGAAGAAGAAAGACATAAGGAAGAACTCGCTCTAGATCATCTTCTTTATTAATCTCAACAGGTTACAAGTTTCTCAGTACAAGTGTTCTTCTAAACCTAGCTCTCTTCGTGTGTGTCCGTGAGAAGGGCTGCCCCCTCTCCTTATATAGGGGAGAGGGTGGCTTACAGGGCAAGAAACCCTAATGGCATCTTTGACTAGACAAACTACTTTACAAAGCCACTTTAATCATAGATGACACCGGAGTCCTCTTTAATCAGGGATGCTGACGTCCTCCGGCTTCTTTGACCGTCATCCTTCTCTTTATCGTCAGCCCTTCGTTTAAAGCTACTTTGCTTAGCTCATCTTTGTCTTCTAGCTCTGGAGAGAATCTTTGACCAGTCCTGCCGACATGCTCTTCTTTCCGGTAGCCCGGTATCTTCTTTATCCGGTTCCGGCATACCCCTCTTGGGGATACCGGCTTAGCTTCACTTAGCTAATTTCTTATCTCTATGCTCCGGTACGAACATTAAACCGGTATCTTGATGGCTCAAACCATCCGGTTTGGCATGCCTTTGGCATACCGGGGGTCATCCCCCCAACATTCCACCATAGAGACAAAGGCGTGGTGCTCACAAAAGTTTGCTAGTTGCCTCCAGGTGGTTACTTTGCTCTTTAGATCACCAATGACATTACGCAAGGAATGGGACTTGAGGCGCAAGTGTCTTGCAGTAGGATCTTCACGGCGAGTATCGGCTATAGGAGTAGATTCTTGTGGGTCCTCATGGCTTTCATCACGGTTTAGGTCCTCGCCTTGACCTTCATTGTTGTTGAAGTGGGCATCATCATCATCATCATCATCATGAGAGCCGGATGACTCGGGGGTACTAGGAATGGGATTGTCCATAAAGATCATCCCCGAGTCATTCGGAGAAGAACTTGAAGCTTGGCCTTGGTCACTTGGTGTTGGTTGTTGTGGTAGATGAGCTTGCGGTAGATGTTGTTCTTGAGCTTGATGAGTTGAGCTTGTACTTGGTGTTGGTTGTTGTTGTAGTTGTTGAGGTTGAACTTGAGGTTGTTGTAGAGGTTGGCTTGCACTTGTAAGATCAACGGAAGAAGCTTGGCCTTGTGGTGTAGATGGCTCCACTTGGGTGGAACTTTGTCCTTCCCCGGTACTCATAGAAGGTAGCTCTTGAGGTTGGGGAATGCCAACACCCATCCTTCCTATGGTATCCGGGGGAAGTGCATCTCCTTTCTCACAAGAAGCACTTCGCTCCTCCAAAGATCTATCATCTTCATCGAATGTCACATCACAAGATTCTACAACCCGCCCATTTGACTTGTTGAAGAATAGGCGTGAGAATCCATAGCATAGCCAACAAAAATTCCTTCTTGAGCTCTTGAATCAAACTTGGATAGACGTGTGTCCTTGACAAGAACATAGCATTTGCATCCGAAGACCTTGAAATATGACACATTGGGCTTGTTGCCGGTGAGTATCTCATATGGTGTCTTCTCTAGACCTTTGCGAAAGTAGAGACGATTAGTAGCATGGCATGCGGTAGAGATAGCTTCCGCCCAAAAATTGTAGTTAGACTTGTACTCCATCATCATGGTTCGAGCGGCTTCGATCAAGGTTCGATTCTTCCTTTCGGAGACCCCATTTTGTTGGGGAGTATATGGCGTGGAGTATTGGTGTTGGATTCCTTCTTCGCCGAGGAAGTCATCCAAAGTATAGTTCTTGAACTCCGTTCCATTGTCGCTCCATATTGCGAGGATCTTGTTGTCGTACTTGCGTTGAACTTGATTGGCAAACACCATCATGGTCCGTTGAGTCTCACTCTTGTACTTGAAGAAGAATACCCAACAATAGCGTGAATAGATATCAACAATGACGAGGCAATACTTCTTTCCTCCAAGACTTTCATGAGACGGTGGACCGAAGAGATCAACATGTAGGAGCACCAAGCATCTTGTGGTAGAGATGATAGTCTTGGCCTTGTGAGGAGCTCCATGCATTTTTCCTTGTACGCAAGCCCTACAAACACGATCTTTACAAAAGGAGACATCTTCTTTTAGTCCGAGAATGTGGCCACCCTTGTGGAGACTTTGCAAAGTCCT
Organism: Lolium rigidum; assembly: GCF_022539505.1. NCBI lineage: Eukaryota > Viridiplantae > Streptophyta > Magnoliopsida > Poales > Poaceae > Lolium > Lolium rigidum. The sequence continues at coordinate 101,782,795 of NC_061511.1, forward strand.
CATGTTGACATGGGCTAGTCGGCGATGCCATAACCAACCCTTGTCACCTTTGGCGAATAGGCAAAGAGCGGAAGATGTTGTCTTTCCGGAGAAATCAACAACATACAAACCGTTCTCTACATATCCAACAAAAGCTACACAGAGTGTCTTGCTCCACAAGAGGACCACCATATGTTCATCAAAGAAAGTACATAGACCCATACGAGCAATTTGATGAACGGAGAGTAAATTGTAACCAAGGGTCTCGACAAGGAGGACATTCACAAGTGAGATGTCGGGTGTTACCACCACCTTGCCAAGACCCAATACCTTAGAGCACGTGTTGTCGCCATATGATACGGTAGAGTGAGAAGGCTCGAGGTCGACAACAATATTCTTGCTTCCGGTCATATGACTTGTGGCTCCACTATCAACCACCCACTTGGCGCCACCGGAAGCATAGTCCTACAAGGAATCAAGTCTTGGATTTAGGTACCCATTTTTCAATGGGTCCTAGCATGTTAGTAACAAGGGGTTTGGGAACCCAAAAATAGCAATCAACATTGTCCTCTTGAGGACCAATAAAGCGAGCACGAATATGTCCATAGTAATCAACAAAAAGAACATGAGAAGGGTTGTTAGAGCCGGCGAAACCCTTCGAGGCGGAGTTGGGTACTCCATCCCTTCTTGAGCTAGCATCGCTCTCCTCAAGGTTGATCTCCATGTTATCCTTGTTCTTCTTCTTCTTGGTCCTCTTATTCCTCTTCCTCTTTGGCTTGGTAGCCACTCCTCCTTCATTGCAAGAGCCCTCTTTGGCTCCATATTTGGCTCCAATGACTCCTTCCAAGTACTTGGTTTGAACTTGGAGTCTATCAATTTTGGCCTTCAAACGATTGACTTCATCTTCATGCTCCGGGTGAGGAAATATCAAACACTTGGACTTCCTTTGCCTTGTTCACCCGGAAGTGTTCCATCAAAGCTTCTTCTTGGAGAGAGTTCATCTTCATGAGTATACGCTTGTCACTCTCCAACTTGGCAATGTCACATTCATGGGTGCAACACGCACGGTCCTTGCTCAAAGGAAAATACTTCTTCAATGCTTCCTCTTGCATGGAATTGACCTCCATGAGTTTGGCTTCGCTCCTCTTCAAGGCGACTATTTCTTCCTCATGATCGCAACAAGTGACCTTCTCTTTGCTCATGCGGAGGCATTCCACCAAAGACTCTTCTTGCATGCTACTCAAACTCAAAAGCTTGGCCTTGGTGGTCTCAAGTGTGGCAATTTCTTCTTCATGATTGCAACATGAGGTATTCTCCTTGCACAAGCGATAATACTCATCCAAAGCTTCTTCTTGAAGAGCATTAACCTCCAATAGAAGAGCATTGTGCTTCCTCAAGGAAGCAACTTGATCAACAAGCTCGTCATGGCAAGAGTTGGGGTCTTCCTCATCTTTTTCCTTGTTGGCTTCCTCTAGAGTGATCATCTTCTTCTTGAGCTCCCCCATCAAACCAAGAGCATGGTCTTGGTCCTTGGTGAGTTGGGAGATAATAGCCTTGTTGGAGTCTTCAAGGATGATGACACTAGCTTCAAGAGACATGCGCAAGTTTTGTTCTTCTTCAAGCGCTTGATTGAGAGAGGCAATCTCATTTGCCGCCTCCCTTTCAAGCCTCTCCTTCTCCTCTATAAGATCTTGTGCCGCACCAAGTTGGGCCAAGAGAGCCCCAACATGAGTCTTGGTATCCCCTTGCATGTTAGTGAGAAAAGAATCCAAACCCATAACCTCACGCTTAATGGTGAGAGTAGTGGCATCATCAATATATAAGGCATTAGTTGAAGATGAGAGTTTGTAAGGGGGTTCTACCTCCGAGGATACCTTTGCCATAAGGCAATGAGCGTTGTGGGTGATGAGGTTCTCATTAGGAGAGTCGAAGAGGGAGGTAGAGGGAGTGGTAATGGCGATGGCGGCCACTACCTCTCCTTCCTTGTTGGAGCTCTTGTCCTCATGTTCTTCATCCTCATCGGAGGAGTACTCTTCTCGAATGATGAAGGCTCTAGGCTTCTTGGTGAAGGGGACCTTGTCATCATCGGGCTTGGGGGAGAACTTGGAGAATCCTTTGGAGAGAGACTTGAAATTTTCTTTGCGGACAAGCCTTCCACCATTATCCTCTCTTCTCTCAAACATACAATCCGCAACAAAATGATTCTTGTCGCCGCAATTGTAGCATGTTCTTCCCCTTTGCCCCTCCCTTGGGCTCTTGGAGAAGCTTCTTGGAGAATCACGTGATCTTCTTGGTCTTGTGCTTCGGGACTTGTTTCGTCCCAAAATTTCTTGGCGGCGAGAGCCATGTGCTCATGATAGTTGGTCTTGAGATCATCCGGTCCCCATTCAATGGGATCCTCATCGCTTTCACTAGCCTCATGTACCTTCATCTTCAATGCAAGGTTGGGCTTGCGGGTGTTGTGGGCGCGAGCAACAAGATCCTCCGCATTCTTCTTGGAGATGTCCAAAGCGATGACTTCGCTAAGAACTTTATCGCACTACAAGAGATCTGATATACTATGACGGGCTCAAGACGTCATGCAATAGCTATAAACGTCACGGAAGATACCTCCGTGACGTAGTTTGAGCGTCACAAGCATCGTCACGGAATCCCCGTCACGAGATTACTCCCTAGTGACGCGGCGCGCGAGAAAACGTCACTCGAGTATGGATGATGTCATGTGTGATGTCAGCACCTAGGAGACATTCGTATGTCTGGGAAACGTCACAGATTAGTGTCACGGTTAATTTAGAAAATTGTGATATTTATTCGATTTTTTAATTTTCCTATTTTTGCAAAATTAAATATTTATTTCATGTATAATTTTTCCAATTATTTTAGCAAGAAATAATCTTTATTTTTCCTTTCATGTAGGTATTATTTTCTAAATTTAATATGCATTAGATTATTTTGAATACATATGACAACATATACTCAATTGCCATTGAATCACAATATATGTGTATATATCTAACTCACAACCAAATATCATTGTACATAACTGAACAGATGTTGCACTACAAAAGCATACTAAAATATGAGTAAACTAGTCTCACGCTCCAATAGCACCACAACATAATCATGGCTTCCGTGCACCATCAAGTATGGTGTCGGGTTCTGAGTTGGGTACTTCCGTAAGTGGAAGCTAATAAGGCTATTCATATGTTATAGTTTTTTCCTCTTGGATCTTCTTCATAGCCATCAATTCTTCATGTTTCTTGCTTTGCATCACTTCAAGTGCAACGTCTTGCGTTTTACCTCTGTCAGTTACCTGTTATTGGTACATTGCAATTGCGTTCGAAGCTGATGTTCTAAACCTCCCAAATCTTGATTGGTACCCCATGATAGAAATGAAGGTTATTGAGGAGTTGTGCTCCGTCAGAACTTCAACCACAATATGTGTACCAAACACTAGGTGCTCATCTTCTTTTATTTTCCATGGAAGTCTGTAGAAGAAAAGCATTGTTGCTCAAGTTAGATACAGTTGATATGTGCAATTGAACTTACAAAATAATAGGTTCGAAAGACGCAAGCATGTTGCTCAATTAAACATTGATATGCACATGATCATGAGCAGGTTATAAAAAAGCATTATGTACAAATATGTATGACACTAAGATATAATGCCTTTTCCTTTGATATATGTAGAGTTAGCTCCAGCTCCTCTTATCCAGAAATATCACCGGCATCATCATCATCATCCTGCTCATCATAATTTGACTATTATTTGGAGCCACTGCCACCATCCTCACCTCTCGCAACTTTAATACTTATTTTTTCCGACCGTATAGGAGTTGACTAGCTATGTTTTGTATGTCCCCAAGAGGGCCTGCCTCCTCAGTCATGCGCCTCTTAATCCTTGCTACCATGTTCTTCTCATACTGCGGAGTTGCGGACATGATTTTACTACTTTGACGAAGAAGGATATCATGAAACATTAGTAGCAAAATATGTTAACATATAACAGTAAGACTTAAAAAAGCAATTGACCATAAGCATACAGTCGGTTACTATTTGACAAAAGGCCTCATGCATATGTCTACCTGACCCTCTTACATATCATGACTCCCTTTATCTCTTTAATAGGGAAAAGCATGTAAATAGAGCATCACCTCTAAAGCATTTAGTTTCAGGACAAATTGTAGTAGTTTCAGCACATAGGTTTATATGATAGCATGCTTGTCTCTGGGTAGTTTTGAAAAAAAAATGCTGAACCAAACTACTTAAAATACAGAGAGCATGCAATTTCATCTTAAGTTTTCGGTTAAAATAGGAGCTACTCTCTGTACAAGAACACACTGTAGGTAAGTTAACAGAAGTCATGTTGAGATTCAGTAGTATCATCATGGCTGTTATGCTATCAATTAGTACTAACTAAGGATATATCATCATGGTTGTACTTACTCATTAGAAAAAAAATCTCTTCCACAAAGGATCATCTTGTACTAGATGGTGTTAATAAGGATGGGTATATATATTGATTGACGAGAAAAGCATGCACAATGTTGTTTTTCCAAGTCATAAACTTCACTAAATTCAACAACCGAAATATGTACCCGAGAATACAATACCTTAAGGCATATTGTAGGATAAACAACAAGTAATGGACGAATTAGAATACCTGCTGATGATCTACTCTAGTGTCTACCTACGAGATTCAGAATACCCGCCAAGAGTCTTGTTATTTTCTACAGCCTTCTTGCTCGCAAATGGTTTCTCCAATCAGCTTGAGTACCAACATGAAACAATCTAAATAAAAGGAACCAGCTACTTGTACAATGCTTATACGTATATAGAGCACGACCATGATTTCATAATCAACCGATTGCCACATCCCTATCACTATTATACACGCCAAGTATTGAGCGAGTGGGATATCTTTAAATTTTGCACTATGAACCATTCAAGTGTCTCTTCTAATAATACTTTTCTTCGCTATATCCCTACAAAATTTCATCATGTTATTTGTCCTGATATATAAAGAATTTCACCTCTGTATATTTGTTCATGCCATTCATGAAACAAATAAGTAGGTATCTGCAAGTTACATGTGAACCCCTTGTTTTCCTAATAGAAAACCAAAAAAAGGGTAATACAGAGTTTATCTTCCTAATTCAGTCACCAAAGAAAAACTACTACCTTATTTTCGAACTGAACCAAGAGAGGAAGGAGGCGCTCAGACCAGAGCAGAAACCAGAGGAGGGCAGTGGCATTCTTGTGGGAGCAGGCCGAGGTGTTCTTTGAAAGATAAAATAACCTATATAAATATTAAACTCTGAAGTAAAACAGAAAGCTGCATAGGACATTCATTCAGGATTGTAACTAATCGCCATTATCAGCTAAGCTAATGGCACCAGACTGTTTTTCTTGGGAGTTGCCCGCTGCTTCTTAGCAGCAGAACCTACAAATAATGAAAAAACATTTAAGAAACTGAAAACATAGAACATGAAAGAACTCGCTGTATGCAGCAGGCACAATAGACCAGTTTCATATTGCGATCAAAACTACATTTAACTAAGGTATAAAGTAATTGGTTCAAACCAATTCAAGCAAATGGATCCAAGGAGAAGGTTGCAGATGCTGGACTCTCAAGCTGTATGTCTATCATCTCCCCCTACGTGACATTTCCATGTAGTATATCACCATTGATCGGACATACTAATAGATGAAGCTGTACCACAATCTATGAATCAGAACGATGGTGCAAGAGCAACCAATACACCAAGTATGAAGTACCTTCAGTTCCCACTACTACGATGGTAGAGGATGTTGTTACCTTCAGGAGGACGGCGGCGTTCTCGCGGTTGCAGGCGGAGGCGTTCTCGTGGATGCAGACAATGCAACCCCCGTGGTAGGGAATCGGGGAAGGGGCGCAGAGAACGTCGTGGGTGAGGCCGGCGGCTCCGATCCCGCCTGTGAGGAGGTCCGTGATGTTCGTGCCTGCTGGGACGTGCAGGATAAGGTCGCGGGTGAGGCCGGCAGCCCCGACCCCGCAGATGAGGCGGGCGGCGCAGTTCGATCTGGCTGGAGCGGGTGGATCGGTGGGCACCTCTGATCGATCTGGTTCATCGTGAGAATGGGGCAGAGGAGGAGGAGGAGAAATGGGGGGAAGTTGCGAGAATAGTTCCGCTCAGGAAAAATAGTGGTTAGAAATTCTTCAAGTCACCGACATGTGGGGGCATAAGGTGCAGTCAGCGAAAAATTGAGAAGTGGAGGGAAAGCAGTATTTTGGGTGGAGTGAAAATGGATTTTTGGTGGAAAAATTGAAGGAATAGGGTCTTCGGTCGAGGAAAAATTATTTAGTCAAGTTATTTTTAATTGCTAGCCCTGGCCTCCATCGCGGGCTAGCGGATATATTTCTTATTTATTTCCATCTGATCAATCCATAGTCTTCATTCTTTCTCAACTGCATAGTATAACGCAATGGATCGCACCTAGTGTTTGACTCATATATGTATATAAACCTATTATGAAAAATGTATTAAAAACAAAATGTTAAAATGTCAAAAAGGTTTAAAATAAAACTTATGGTTGCACACAATTTTTCGGGGGGAAAACATTTTATATGGCCTACTAAAAAACACAATATAAGTGTCACGTGAATAGTCATGTTGCAACATCAAAATTTCTCTTTTCTAGAAACATAGAAATGTTATTCTTCCCGAAAACTTGTGTATAAATATAGAATGTTGGAATGTACATACAAATTTTTATTTAATTTCTATTTAATTTTTTAAACTTTGTTTTTACATAGCGAATTTATATGCACCCACGAGGTGAATTGAATTTCATCTGAAGTATGCTCTTTACTCCTTGATGGATTAAGCTAGTTATAGCCTACTTACTTGAAGCATCGATCCACCTGCTTGCTTCTTTCTCTAGTATGTGCACATCTCCACGGCTCCACGCGTACAAATCATTGGGCTCGTTAATTAGTTAAGTTATATATGTTGAATAAAGATATTCTTTTATTTCTTCACTAATACGTGGATCCCACCTCAACAGTTCCTTGCTAGCTATTATATGATGCAATACCATTTTTACCGATTGTAATTTTTCTGTGACCCATGCATTCTCGTCATAGAAGCTATTGAGTCGTCACAGAATGTGCTAATGTGTGACGGTGATTGTGTGACCGTCACGGATCATTCGAAATGCATGACACCATAGGCAAAACGTCGCACATTATGATATTCCATGACGTTACGGACCATTGTCATTAGAGTTTTCGTCACAGTATATCAGATCTCTTGTAGTGTCGGATGTCATAGAACGGAAGGAGGCATTTTGGCGGATGGCCGTCAACTTCACTTCCTCATAAGGGAGGAGAGCGTTGTAGAACTTGCGCTTGATCCAATGGTCATCCACAAACGTTGCTCCAAGATCTTCCATTTGTACGGCAAGAGCGATGAGGCGCCGATACATTTCTTCGGGGGACTCTCCTTCATTCATGACGAAGTTGTCGGCCATGTTGTTCACTTCATCAAAACGAGAGCTTTGGATGCTTGCATTTCCGAGGAAGAGCTTGTCGGGTTTATCCCATGCTTCCTTGGCGGTCTTGAGCGAGCGGATATGAGCGCGGTCCTTGGGCGTGACGGCCATGTGAATCATGTTGATGGCGGTGGCGTTGAGTTGGTCATCCACCACATCTCTTCTTGTCAAGCTCTTTGGGTCTCGTGGTGAGTAGCCTTCCTCGATGATACGCCAAAGCTCGGTAGATGCGCTGCGCACATGAGAACGCATTAAGAATTGCCAATTTTCAAAGTTATTTGACTCAAGTAACGGTGGTGAACCATGCGACAAGATATGTGGCATAGGTATCGGAACGTTTATGGTGTAATCACTTGGTGGTGGCACCGCATGATTACTCCCTAGACGTTCCGCAACCGGTGTCTCATCCTTCCCCTTTGTTGAAGTGCCGATCTCCCCAAGCCCTTCCTTTTGTGGATCTTTTGTCGTTTGCGCAACAAAATCAACAAGAGGAAATGGGTTAGCTTTTGGTGGGGGATCATCGGCGCTTGCTTTAGGATCTATGATAGGGGTTGATTTTTGAGCAACCAACTCCATCATCATCGCCTTCATTTGGTTAACGATGGATGACTCCAATTTCTTGAGGTCATCCAATGTAGCCGTTGTGCTATCGATGGGAGATGATGGAGCGGGTGGCACATGGGAAGGTGACCCATTCCCAAATCCATCTTTTTCGGCCATTTCTTAGGCGGTAAAGCCCGAGCAAGAAAACCTTGCTCTGATACCACTTGAATGGATCGTAGCGAACAAGAGGGGGGGGGTGAATGGTTGCTACGTCAAGTTTTAGTATTTTTCAATTTTAGCGGTGCAGAAGGTAAAGGTGATTGCTTTAGTGGTGTTGGTGTTCCTACAATGATCCTAGAACAAGTGCAACAAGCAAAGGAACAAGCAAGATAGTAAGAGTAAGGAGCGGGACAACCGGATGGCGCGGAGACGAGGCGAGGTTTGTTTCCCGCAGTTCCTCTCACAAAAGAGAGTACATCTGCGTTGAGGAGGTGCTAGCCTCACACAAGAGACTAGGCGGCCACACCACGAAGGAAGGCCTCACCTTCTTCCTCAAGAGAGCTCCACAAAGGGGCTCCCCCTTCTCCACTAAGACACCGGTCGAAGCGGTGATTCCTTCAGAGGGTTGGGGCGAGCTCCACACCACAAGGAGGCTCCCAACAACCTATGAGGCTAGCACAACACCAAGATAGCCTCCATAGGTGCACTTCCTCCAAGATCCCACCATAGGAACCCTAACACCAAGATCCACTAAGGAGTAGCAAGTATTGGTGAAATCTCTCTTGGTAGAACTATAGATCGGGGTCTCCTCCACCACTCAAAATTTGGGCAAGATTGGTTGGATGGTTGGGGAGATCCTCAAGGTTTAAGCTCAGCAACAATGGAGGAGAGAGAGAGAGGAGAGATAAAAACGAGTTGGGGAAGAAGGGCCCCTTAAATAGGCTCCTCCAAATCCAACCGTTATGTCCAGTTTTTGCCTAAGCGGTACCACCGCTTTGGGTAAGCGGTACTACCGCTCTGAGTTCGAAATCCCACAGATCTGGTCCATGTGGACACAGAGCGGTACTACCGCTCGCGGTACCGCTCGAGGTACCGCAATAGGGTCCAAACCTTACTGGACTCAAAGCGGTACCGGAGCGGTACTGAAGCGGTACTGCCGTAACTAGTTACGGTACCTGGGCGGTACCATGGGCGGTACTACCGCTCGCAAGCGCTACTACCGCTTCAGGTACCGCAGAGGTACCGTAACTCGTAATGTGGGTCAAATCCAGCGCAGAACTACAGAGCGGTACCGTGGGCGGTACTAGTAGGGGTAGCGGTACTACCGCTACTAGTACCGATAGTACCGGTCTGGCAAAAATTGGTTTTCTCCCATTTTTCTCTCCAGCCATGTCACCTCGCGATACACACACAAAACCAGAAAACCTATAAGCTACGCTTCAGTCTTCCGATCTTGACGTGTCCAGCGAGGTCACCGTGCACTTGCAAATCTAACAATGATACTCAAGGCACACGGTGAGATTACTCAAGTGCTGTCATCAAACACACAAAACCCGGGGTTTAGACTTTGCTCTTTCATGGGCACCTAGAGGGGGGTGAATAGGTGCTAATCAAATTTTAAATATTTTTCAAATTAGGATTTATACAAAAAGTAAATTCTCTAGATATGCAACCATGTGAATTTACCTATATGACAAGATGCAAGCAATAACACAACATACAAGTAGTAAAGTATGGTAAAAGGATAGAGGTAATCGAGAGAGGAGCACACAAAGACACAAGGGTTTATTCCCATAGTTCCTTCCTTTTGAGGGGAAGTATGTGTACGTTGGAGGGGTGTGGTTCCACGAAAGCGTACCAATTCCACCAAGGACTCACCCTATTCCCCGGTGAGCAAACCACAAAGGTTAAGTCACGCTCCACTAAGCGGTGGCCTTGAAGGTGGCAATCGAAACCTTTACACCAAGTATGGGGCACACATCAACAACCAAATTGGAGGATCACAAATGATGCCCATGAAGCATTCCACAAAGAACTAGCTTTGCGACGTCCTCACAAAGATCCAAAAGGTACACATGAATAAACATGAAGGATTTGAGCGGTGGTAACAAATTGGTTTGGTGGGATCGTACATCTTGGTCTTCTCCTTCACTCCTCAAATACTCAAATAATCAAGGTGTTTGAGTGGGGGAATGAGGAGATCTAGATGAATTTATGAAGCGTAGTAATGGTGAAGAGAGGGAGTGGGTCGTCAAAGTCTCAAGGTAGGAGAAGACCCTTTTATATAAGGGAGGAGGGAAAAATGGCCGCTGGTAATTAAGGAGGTCTTTTTCTGGCCCGGCTTGAACTCCCGGGCCTGCCGGTACACTCTGGCTGGCTGGACTTTTCCGATAGGGGACGAACATTCCGGTCGAGGCTACTGCGAGCATGCCGGATGCTTTGACGCTCCGGCGGACATAGGGATGGACCACTGTGGCCCAATCAAACCTTCTAGCGGTGGCCAAACCACTCCGGCTAGAGCCTGGGAGCACCTCGAAGAGTGGAAAAATAGCCGCAATGTCAAGATGACCTTGGATATTTGTGCTTGTATGGGTGAGGGTGGTTTAGGATGTGTATAGGTTCAGAAAGGACTGCACAAAAACCTCTCGATATCCTAGCCACAAAATGAAACGAAAAACATCGTGCTTCTCTTATTTTTTGCTTCCCGAATCCAGAAATTCTCCACTCCATTTGCTTGTTTTCTAAATAGCTAGTAAGACTTAAGTAAACAGTTAGTATCCAAGTAGTGTTAACAAATATCAAAATCAACTTAGGAGACGAAATGCTCTTTCACATTGGCATCGCAAGATTTGTCGATTTGGCACTCTTTCTTTGGCATGGCCGATTCCCAGAATAACATCAATGTGCTCAACTTCTCTCTGGTGTTCTACCGGCTAATGGAAGGCACTACTCATATGGTGAGCTATGAGATCAATTGCAATGCATATGACATGCCATATTATCTTGCTGATGGCATTTATCTTGACTGGACCACACTTGTGAAGATAATCTGTAATCCTCAAACAGAGAAAGAAAAAAGGTTTTCTAACATGCAAGAGGTTTTTAGGAAATATGTGTTACGAGCATTTGGTGTGATCCTAGCTCGGTGGGCTATTGTTCGTCACCCAGCTAGAACATGGTCTCTTCGGAACATGGATGACGTGATTACCTATTGTGTGATCATGGACAACATGATCATCGAGACGGAGCGTCCTGGTGGCCGCAATAAATGTGGGACTTTCAGGGTGAGTTGGTTGAGCCAAACCCTGGAGCAGGAACCTGGGAGGGGTTTCTAAATATCAAAGTTAAAGTCGCTAACATCAGCATTTTCAGACGCCTCCAGAAGGATTTGAATGACCATTAGTGGGTATTGGCTGGCCATGAAGAGAATGATGAGTAGTCAATATCATCCATTTTATTTGTTAATTGTGAACTATGCTCTGTCAGTTTGATGCATGGAAATACATCTGGACTTTGGCATTTATTTGAATGTAATAATAAAGTATTTTGAACCTCTATTTTTGTCGTTTGTATGACCAATTTATTACATATATTGCACAATTTTGGTGGAAAAAAACCAACCCGGCCTCAGCGGACAAAATGCGTCGGGCCGCTGGGGGCACCCTAGACATAAACTGTCTTTCATGACCCGAAGGACAATTTCGCGTCCGCGGACCGACGCAAAAACGGATGCGCGTGGTCACTTTTGGTGTCCGAAATGCACTGGGCCGCTAGAGATGCTCTAAGATGGATGGTGGAGGTCGGACAAGGAATAAACCAAGTCGGCCTAGATGGCTCGTGTACTCTCCACACTGGACCAAGACATCGCTCATGCAAAAAGGAAGGGCGGCTTGCCCAGCCCCGCACTACTAGGAAAACAGCTAGCCACAATATCGCTAGAAGTGGTGCATTGTAATAATGGTGCACCACTGCTATATAGGAGTGGTGCACCACTATCACGTGCGCCAATGCTAGCCCATTACCAATGACGCACTAGGATTAGAGGTGTGACACTACTATTCATGGGCATAGTGGACCCCCTCCCCCAAACATACCAGTGGCGCACCACACCTAGGTGCGCCATTGCTATGTAGCATAGCAGTGGCACACTAGGCTATGATGCGCTACTGGTATGTCTATGGGGCGGGGGATTTTGGGCACCCTTAGCATTGGCGCACCAAGACATGGTGCGCCATTGCTATGTGGACCAAAATTCCCACCCACCCACTTCTGTGGATCGCCTTTTTAGTTTTTTAAAAAATAAATAAAACGGTAAAAAAATAAAAATCATTTGAGATGTCCATGTGTGATATGTTCTACTTTTTAGGAAAATTAACAAATATGGATTTCGACCTTTTCTGCAAAATGGCGCCATTTTTTGGTAAAACGGTTTTTCCGGTTGCATACGATCTCCTATGAAAAAGAATTATATGAAAATGTATCTACAGAAAAATTTACATACGATTTCAACGCCGTACGTTCGTTTACTGATTTTTTTGGATTCCTAAAAATCAAAAAGGAAACATGATTTTTTTCCAGGTTTTATGAATCTCACGGTATGATTGCTGCACCCCCATGGAGCTCTCACAGCGCTTTGGATTTTCGGCCGTCCGATCGAGCAGACGTGGCGCGATCTCGGCCGTCGTTCCGTCCAGAGCGCTGAGGCCCTCCCGCAGACCCACGTTTTATCCATGGGTCGCGAAAAGGCCCGCTCGGCCCGATCTCCACCAATCGCCACGCCCCCAATCGCTCCCCAATCCCCTCCTCTGCCCATCTCCTCCCCAATCCTCTCCCCTCGCGCCCGCATCCCCGCCGCCGCACGCCTCTCTCCCTCTCCTTCTCTCCCCGCACCGCCCCTCTGCCTCCACACGTCCCTCTCCGGAACCGCCGGCGTGAGCGTCGGGCGGCGCGGCCGACCTCCGGCAGGGGCCGACGGTACGGCCAAGGGGCGGCGCGACCGGTTCCCGTAGGGATGGCGGCGCGGGCGACCTCCACAGGCCATTGAGTGCCGGGGAGCAGGGCCGCCGGTGAGGCCACGCGCGGCCAGTGCGCCCAGCGACGGTGGTCGCGGCCGGGGCCAGAGCAGCTCGACGACGGTGGCTGTGCCCCTCGCCAGCAGCGAGGCGCCCTCTCTCTCGGCGGCTGCCTAGTGAAAGCAGCAGGTCGCCGCCTCCTCGTCACAGCAGGTGCACCAAACCCCTCGTAGTGCTCCTCCCCCAATCCTCTTCATCCTCACGCTGCAGCCACCGTCCTTGTCGTCCGCCCCCTCCCCTCCCGGCGGCACTTCTTGATGTGCTTCGCTTCCAATCTCCTTCTCGAGCAGGGCAACCACAAGGTGGGGGCGGCGGTTCCCGGCATTAGCCGCAACTCTCGTCGTCGAGCACGGATGCAGTAGTAGCAACAACTACGCAGATGCGGTCAATGGCGAGGCGGTGGAGAAGGAGGTCGGATCTCCCTTCCGCTCCAGCCACTCTCCTCTCTCTCCCAGAAACGACACCCCTGACAGGAAACCCTAGCGGTGGTAACGAGCACCTTGCGGACGGGGGAGGAAGAAACAAGAAGGCCATGTAAGTTGCCGTTCTCCCAGTCTCTTCTCTTTGCTTTTGTTGTTCGTTGTCCTCTCTCCTATTGATTGATCTTCTCTCCTGCAGGGAAACAATGGACACAGTAATGTCATGTCTAGATTCCTTTCTATTATCGGTAATTGAGGTGATCTGCTTATATTGGATGGCAAATATTTCTGAAAGAATTTATTTCCATCGTATTTGTCATCTCCTAATTGCCATTACTTTAATCAACAAAGGGACAAGAACTGCAAAAAAGAATGTTTAGGAAATGATATTATCTTCGGTCTAAGACAAGAGCACCTTGCGGACGGGGGAGGAAGAAACAAGAAGGCCATGTAAGCTGCCGTTCTCCCAGTCTCTTCTCTTTGCTTTTGTTGTTCGTTGTCCTCTCTCCTATTGATTGATCTTCTCTCCTGCAGGGAAACAATGGACACAGTAATGTCATGTCTAGATTCCTTTCTATTATCGGTAATTGAGGTGATCTGCTTATATTGGATGGCAAATATTTCTGAAAGAATTTATTTCCATCGTATTTGTCATCTCCTAATTGCCATTACTTTAATCAACAAAGGGACAAGAACTGCAAAAAAGAATGTTTAGGAAATGATATTATCTTCGGTCTAAGAATATTTCAATCTACAAATCTCAACAATCTGCCCAAGCTCATGCAGCTCTAAATTGTAACGAATGGCCTGATAATTATATTATCTCTCTTGATTTGGAGGCGTTATTTATACATGGATATTTTTTACCTGTACTAAACAAATGGTACTTTCTGATTTGGAAATGTAGAATTAGTTGGTATTTTGATGAGAGGTGTATGAATGTGATATTGTTTTGAGCAATGTATGGATGTGATATCGACATATATTGTAGAACAGTCGTGACAAAGGTTCTCCAGTTCACTCTTGTGCTTTGTGAAAATTTATCTTCTTGGCAAGCTATAATTGACTGATTACCGTGATTTCTTTTCATTACACTCAGGTGAAATCTGCCACGGTACTGTTTGTCTTGATTGATACCGGCGGTGCGAGTGCTTCAGGTTTTATGTAGTGAGCAGCTAGGAATTGTAATTTTGGTTCTAGGGAGTCAAGTTTACTCTGATGATAGATACAAGGGCTAGGGTAGCTCAAGGTAAATCATCTCACAAGTTTTGGTACTTGAGTACTTCTACATGTGTTCCAACTACATGATACTAATACATGAGATTTAAGATTTTCCAGTATTAGTTAATGTGAAAGGTATATTTTGTAATTGTGCATATCTTACAATCATAAACCCAATGACCCCATTTCTCTTCTATTATAATAAAGACATCAACCTGTTTTAGTTTTCATGATTTTATTTTTCATGCAGTTCCCTTGCTATTATATGTACTTGCTCCTTCTGATCTCAACGCTATTTTTTAATTCAGGTTGATGTTCTCTTTCAAATCTTTGGCGTTTGGCATCAAAATATTTATTTAGTTTGATAGTTGATCCGCTGGAAGAGATATGATGCAGTACTCTGTGTGACGTTCTGCAGCGTTGAGGGTTTATTTGTAGCCTGAGTGTGACTCGGTTACAGAAAATGTATTCTTCAGAAAAGTGGCAGGTGCACAGTCATTTATTGCTTTTCATCAAACCTTATGGAATATATTGTCCCATATTTATATTCAGGTTTTGGCATATCATATTTGAGGAGTTACCTAGATAGTGGCTTAAAACTAGAAGCAACCGAGTCAAACAGATACAGGTTATAATGCAAATTGTCTCCTCTCTGGTGAGTTGGATTTTAGGTTTCTAACATTTCCACTATTCTTGCTAATTCGGCTTGAGTTATGCTTGCACTCATTTCTCCCTGTTTGATTTCGACGAAGCCATGACAAATCAGGCTGGCCATGTACACACTGACACCATTCTTCCCAGGGGCAGTGCCCAAACCAAGTACGTGTTTTCTCTGTCTGGATAGAAATTTGTAGATGCTCGTGCCTTTGTTAGATTTATGTGCCTTCACGTTTCAGCCTAGTGAGATCTGATTTGCTTGGTAATAATGGAGAGTTGGTCTCTATTTTTCTTAGGAAATGGAATTTTCTCTGTATGTTCGGACTGAGGGGTGTTAGTCTGTGGTTTATATTGAATGCAAAGCACTTAACTTTCAGTCTCTTTGAAATTTCTTAGAGGCCTGATAACACTGTCTGTCACCAGTTGGTATGTGGTAAATTCTGCTGGATTGATTTCATGTTGATACAGTGAGATTGAAATGTAGTATGTACTATATTGTGGCTTCTCCGATGTTTCTACAACTTTACTGGTCATGCCATATCACGTATTTTCCATATTTCGGAAGGCAACTGGGATGCTCAGCAGTAGCCGTGGTTTTTTGTTATCTCATCTACCTGCAACTTGACTATTTTCTCGTGTTTCTTGGTACAACAACTCTTCATATGGTTGTGCATCTCCTCCCCTTAATCTTCTGAATGTTTCTTGGTAAAACAACTCACGTGAGCTTATGCTCTTTTTAGTTAGTCTCTGGGTGTGCTCATTGCCTAGATTCAGTTGTGTACCGCCTCCATTTCATTCTTCTTTGATGAGTGCCCTGGCTTTGTTTAAAAAATATGCCTGCAATTTGTATCATTCTCCGCTATGTATTGGTGCCTCCATGCTACAGTTCTACCTCTACGAATTGATTTTGCATTGAGATGATAATAGATTTGGCTACAAGATAACGAGATATGTAGACGAATGGTGGCTTGTAACTTACCTTTTTTTCTATGCTTTTGACTTCTAGGAACAGGTTCAGGAGAGCGGCCACTGCAATAAGGTAATTTCCCCTCGCGTGTTCTAGCATACATGTGTATATTGAAATTGTTTGTCGGTGCCCTCACCTCTTTCTTCACTTACCGCTTACTTATAATAGATTTTTCATGCATGGTTAATATAGTGGTTGCAAAATTGTTTGTCGGTGCGAAAGTCGGGGAACGTGCGCTAATTGTATAATTTTTTGTTGCTTCCAGTAACTAAGAGTACGAGATTCAGAAGTTATGGAGATTTTTATCTTAATTGCTCCCGGTAAAACCTAAGAAATATATTATCATATTGGCAGTTAAGTTTTATCCCCATTATACAAAATAAACATTGGCATGAGCTCCACGGAACCGTGCGCCAAGGCGCACCCCTAAATCGGCAGTTAGATTTCATCTGTTTTATTTTGTTTTCCCTCTCCTCACATATCTTAATTCGTTCAGGTTGGTCTATGTTCTACAGGAGGAGGAAGATCAGATTCTTGACATTCAGGTTGGGGATGTCCTCTTTTCCCAAAAATACATGTGTTTGTGTTTATACCTGGCAACTCAAACATTTTCTCATCTTATTATTGATTTACTAAGTGAATGTTAATGGAGCATGTTTTTATTGCCTCACCACCTTAGTTTCACGCTCTTCCAAATTTCCCGTCGTGCTAATTCATATAAGAAATTAAAAGTAACTTCACGGTAGCTACACATCGACCCCACAAGAATGAGGATATGGAAATCAAAAGGCAAGATGATTATGCAATGTTTTTATTCTGATGCCAAATCATCTTCCTTACATGTTCATAGCGTCTCCTAAGAAGAAGATTTTTTGTGCCGCTTTAGTTGCAACCATCTTATCAGTGGAACTGCAGGGATATTTTGGAAGTAAGTTGGAGTGAACTAGATCTATCATTTGTAGTTGAATGCAAACTGCATAGACATGTACAATGGGTAATAAAGTTTTTAAGTAGTCTGTTAATTTTTAGTGTATTCTCTGGTTATACTTAGTGTAGATGTGCTATCTTTTTTAAGTAGAGTCACATGAGGTGATTTGGACGAGTGAGACAACCATGATAGGGAAGGTGGTTTCGATGCACAACGCCCATTTGCTAAAATGCAGGTACTTGGATTGTTTCTTCGGAAGTTCCTGTGCAGTTTATTTATCGTGATGATTGCATGGATTTTGGAGAGTTGGCATATGCAAGGGGGAGCTGTGAGGTATTGGTTTGGAGAGTGGGTATATGCAAGGTATCCTCCGAATTAGGTTGTTGATTTAGTGGCTGCCCCTTTCGCTTTGTTTCTTACACTTTTTTCTTCTTTGTTCTTTTTCTTCAGGTTTACATGGCAATCCTTCCATTCTGGCCTTCTCATTGTCGGTTGATATGTATGGTTTGTCCGATGCTTGCGTTTTATGGATGATGTCAATTCCCTGCCACGTCCGCAGGATCCGTGGTCTTGGACTCCTCTCATCAGCTTATTCATTAGATCATCATTTGGTGGGACTGTCTTCCTCCGGTAGTCCGGTGGCCATGATTCGGGTTCCCTGCGGGTACTCATTCTACATTTGGTGCTTTTGATTTATTTGTCTTCTAATATTCTCAAAGATATCTGCTGAGGGTTTGAGCGGTTGTTTGTTTTGTCCGTATAAATACTATGGAATTCTTTCAAGTGTAATGTTTCGATTTAAACATGTCAATTTCACTTAATGGAAGTACCACCTTCTAAGTTTATTTCTTGATATATATGATGATGTCTGTATAAGATGAAACATTTACTTGTCTAGATACTGGTGTTGTAAGTCTGCATCCCTTGATTTGGGATTATACCATCAGCATGCAAAGTAGGAGATCATTATTTTAAATTCTTTTCGGAACCAGTATCATGTTTGAACTGGTCGCTAAAGATCCTCAATGCTTAGTGTACCGTGTGTTGCCATATATATTGATCAATGTATCCAAGACTATCCTCTCTACTTCTTGATTTTATATTACGTAGAAAATTCGCATAGAAGTGATTTATGTGTCCGTAAAATTTGTTCTCCCTGCAATTCGCTAACTTCTTTTATCTACCTGCCAACTAAAATGAAACTTCGGTACTAATAGTAACTAGGAAGAGAATTTATGTGATGTCCACAATTTATATTTCTAAACTCCGGCATGAACTACTTCACATCAATCTCACATGGAAGAGGAGAGGAACATACCGGTTTCTACCAGCTAGCATTTGGTGGAGTTGTTCTGTCCATTACCGCACCGCAATTTCCGCCTC
Source organism: Lolium rigidum (assembly GCF_022539505.1). Classification (NCBI taxonomy): domain Eukaryota; kingdom Viridiplantae; phylum Streptophyta; class Magnoliopsida; order Poales; family Poaceae; genus Lolium; species Lolium rigidum. The sequence continues at coordinate 101,801,497 of NC_061511.1, forward strand.
TCACCTCTAGCATACACACCCTCCTCCACATTTTGTGCCGTTGAAGCAGAAATAGCAGTGGTAACCGAGGAATAGCAGTGTCGACACAAGAAAAACAAGTGTATTGTCCTCCAATTCCCCTCTCTCCGCTACAGTTTGACCTTGCGCTCACTCTGATTTCTCCTTCCTTTGCAGCTCCCATCCGGAGCCCACTTTGCTAACGAGATGGAGCCGCAGGTCCCCCCAGCGCCTCAGCGCCCTCTTTGACAACGAGCAGAGATGCATCTCCTTTCCTACCTCCACCAGTCCGCCCTGACGACGATACATAGCGATAGGGTCCCCTCCGGCCTCCTCTCCGATAACCAGCTGGAGCCACTCCGCTTGGACAACCGGCAATACTTGCCCCAACCACCAGGAACAAGGCCATCCCCGAAGTAGTCCTCGCCCTCCCAGTACCAAGAAAGGAGATCATCCTCATCCTCTTCTTCGACAGAATAATAAAGACAAGCAAATAGTGCTATGTCTACCCAAAAGGCGTTAGTGTACCATTAGCTATTGCCCGTGTAACATCGTCGTTTGGCTCTGCCCAGCTGGGCTTACCTACTCGAAATATGTAAAAAATATGTCATAGCACCACTAATTTTATTAGGGTCCTCACTTACATTATCCATCGCATTTTACAAATATCTTCTACTCGAATCGAGGCATCTCAGCGTCCTTTGTACCGATCATCGTACAATATACTAACTTCAAACAGGTTTTCTGCAATTGCTACCGAAACGGCAACTAAAATAGGATTTAAGATTAACGTAGCATGCTCAAGAATCTTCCCATTTGGTGTGTATTATCATAAATTCATCCTATCGATTTTGTGTTGTAAAACCTAATAAACCCATTATAATTTTCGCATCTAATTTTATCATCGTTATACAAAATGTACATCGATGCATCGGCACAAGCTCCACGGGATGGTGCGCCAAGGCGCACCCCTAAATCTAGTATATATATATAGGACATATTCATACTACACCCGGGTGTAGTTACACCCACGCGTGTTTCTCATAGTCTATAGAGTATCTATCATACCGAAGAGTATGTACATGTAATATGAAGTATATAAAACTATTTTGGTAGTATATATAATATTTTTTAGGCAGTATGTACATTTTTTTACGTATACATATGCATGTATTTCAGATATATAGTGCAAACTACATGCTCACTTGCATTTTTTTTCATCAAACTTGGTTTAGAATATCTTAGATATAGTGTAAGAACATACTCAAACCGATAATGTATCGTACATACTTCTATATGGTAGTATATTAGATATGAGTGTAACTACACCCAGGGGTAGGAAGTATTTATCGTATATATATATATATATAGGATTAATACTTCCTCTCCTCCATCCCCTTCTCCTCCTCTCCTCCAACCACTCTGGCGCCCCTCCCGCCTCTCCAGCCTTCTCTCCTCCAAGCACTACGACGCCCCTCCCTCCTCTTCGGTGGTCCTTGTCACACCCCAACTTTTGCAGCCCTGTTTGGTTGTCCTTAGTGCAAAAATTAGGGGGAACAAAAACTTTTTTTTCTATAAACTAATTAGATGAATTGCCTTGATCTGTTTGTTATAATGAATTGCTTTGATCTGTTGGTAGATGAATTGTCTTGATTTGCTTGTTGAGTTTTGTCTTGAGCTAACTCAAAGAACAACACCTCTAGTGGTAAAATCATCCTTGAATTCAAAACATGGGATCATCTACCCCTTAATACATCCTTCTCTCTTACCCTAGTCAAAAACCCTAAGGGATCATAAATTTGGCTAAGTCCTAAAATCTGTTTTTGGTTCCATTTTGGAACCCCTGGATTAAGCTACCTCTTGCCATACAAGGCAATGCACTTGGTCCTAGACCTATCTTATCATGAGCACTTTCCAACCATGTCCTTGCCTTGAACCAAATCTTTCTTATACCCACCTAGCATTAATGTTTTTGAAGCCAAGTCAATAAGATGTTATGGCAGGCTTAAAATGTGCAAACTTTGGCAGTTGTTTCTTAAGCACCCTCAACTGTTATTAGCGACCTCAATGCATGGATCTCATCTATGCAACACCCTCTACAACTTCCACGTCTTGCATGTCCCAATCTACCCCCACACTTCTTTTTATCACTTGATCTTGCACCCTATCCACTATTTCAGCACTAGATCACTTCATCCTATTTTGTCTCTTGTTTTTCTTATATCCAAGTTTAATCTTCACAAAAACCAAGAGTGGAATGATGGGTACTTTATTTATCCAACCTCTACCCTTGAGATCACTTCTCCAAAAATATTTTATTTACCAAAAAAATCCTATTTAAGACTCTTCTCTATTTTCACTACAAAACTAATCCTAGTTTTATCAAAGCCTTTCAATTTTAAATTTCTCAATCAAAATAAGTAATGTGGATGGTGTCTTGTATCATCTCATTTCCTTCAACCCAAAAATACTTTCTATTAGAGTATTTAATCTATTCTTTCTATTTAACCAAATGCATGATACAAACATACACCATTTCTTGCACCTTTTTCTTACCATATAGCTTGGAGAAAACTCTACTATGCTTTGTATGCAAGTAGACCTAACTTGTTTTAAAATTTATTCTTGTCTCTTTCAAAAATTTAGAAAGGCAAGATCAAAGTAAACACCTTTCAAATTTTGATCAACTCTCACATAGTGAGAGATGCCCACTCCTTTTTCATTCAAAAATTGAAATAGCAACTTATGTTCTTCAACCACCTCTCACTCATTTATTCTTCACCATCATCACCTTGACCTCAAGGCCGGGTTGAAAATTTGTGTCACCCTCTACATCCTTGATATTATGCCTCACTCACTATCTCACTAAAACCTTTCCCAACCATCATCTAAACCTCAACCAACACCAGACTCTTGGACAACCTGCGGCATCATTTGATCTCACTTGTGATCAAGTTCTACTTAGCAAGGAATGGGGCCGGCCATGTTGCTTGTATGGCACTCATACTCCATGTTCCTCTCTCCCTCCTCTCTTACTCACCTTGGGAACTCACAAACCTGCACCCCTACTACCTCTAGCACCTCTGCATCCCCTCCTTCTTCCCATAGTCAAACCCTACACTAGCCCCTCCATCATCTCTCCTCCTTCCCTATGCTATCAATGACATGGGCACATGTCCAAAGGCCCTAGACCTGCACCCCTATGCCTCTAACGTTGTCTCCAAGACTTCCCCGGCTCATTGGACCCATGAAGTGCCTAACACACGAGCCCCAAGCCCTAGCTTCCCCCTCCCTCCTCTTTCTTCCTTGGTGGTCACCCGTTCTTGCTCATGAAGGAAGCCGTAACCCCAGCCCTCGAGGCTGCGCCATGATGGTGCCCTGTCATCCCTCTACCCAACTTGCATGCTCCCGAGGCCCGCCCTACCTTGCAGAAGCCACGCCATGCTCGCCATTGGACGTAGTCACCTCCGTTTTGGATGCCGTCGCGTTCCCGAATTTCGGGAGCATCGGCAGCCGTGCCCAGCCTACACACCGCAAAGTCACCGTGTCTTGACCATGATGCAATGATCACTTCCCATCCGCGTGCCCCCTTTTTCCTTCCGTATGTATCAAACACCTTCGTGCACGCACGAGATATCACCTCGTTTCGGGAGACTCGTAACGCGATTCTCCTCGAGTTCTGCAGCACTGGAACCGGCTTTAGATTCCCTACTCAATGGTACCGCTTGCCCGTCCAACCACGCTCGTCCCCGACGTGGCTTCCTCTCCCTACACCGTGTCCACCGTAAGCCCGTGCCCAGCTATAAAAGGGAACCCGATGACCTCCGCTCATCCATTCGCCTCACACCACTTCCCTCCCGCCCCACTGAGCCACAACGGGACTCCGTAGCATTTCCTTTTTCCTCGCTGCTCGCCGGAGGAAGCCCTCCCGCCCGTGGTCACCATGAGCGTACCGGGCAGATGGAGCTCGCCCCCGTCATTCTCGCCTCTCCCTCTCTGCATCATCTTTCTCACCGTCCTCCCCTCGCCCTAACGAGCTCCTCCGTTGCCCTCCAGGACCGCCGGAGCTCGCCGCCGTCACCATTACCCGAGGGCACCTGCGAGGAGATCGCCGCCGGGAGGAGCAACCGCGGAGAAAAGGGTCACCGCCGAGCTCGTACCGGCGTGGCCCGTCCGCCGCTACCCCTCCAGGCCGCCGCCGCCGACCTCCGCTGCCCGCAGGTAAGCCCCTGGACCGCCTGTCCTTCGTCTGTTCTTTCCGATCGCGTGCATGGTCGCGAGGAGAGCGATGACCTGAGCCTCCCGAGTGTGCGTGCGTGCATGGGCCACTCGGCCAGGTCGGCCATGCACACTGGGCCCCGCCCGGGCCCTCTCTCCCCTTTCTTTTCCTTCGTTTTCTTTTATTTCCCCTACCTCCACCCAGAGATCCTCCTGGGCCGGCCCACTTCCCAACCCCGCACGGCCCAGCACTTTCCCGCCCGTTAAATTTCGTTTAAAAATTCGAAACAGCAAATAAAAATTGAAATGTATCTGTGAACCGTTTTGCAAATAACTCGAGTTTGGTAGATCCGATTGAGGTGATTCAAATTGCAGTAGAACCATTAGGAAAATATCTATCCAATGCCACTGGACTTGTATTTTTAGGATTTTTGTACGATTTGTAGTGTATTTAACCTGAACACTAGATTATGATTAGTATTTCTACTGCCACAAATTGGAAAACTAATATTTTTGGATGAATCCAATTTTGTTAGTCTTGTTTTGTTACTACCCATCTAGGAAAAATACTAATAGTCTCTGTTCACAAAATTTTGTCTGTGTTTATGAATGTATGTGTGTCACATGCAATGATGTGTTTAAAATCCCTTTTAATTATTCAAAACCTTTGCCACCACTTTGTTTTAAAAATAGCCAACCTAGGTTTTGTTATTACCATATTTTCACTTTTTCTTACTTGACCCTTGAGTCTTGAACTCGTGTATTGAATGTATGTGTTATTTACTTTTGCGACGATAGATACGAACGAGGGTGGAGTTGAAGGGGAGGATTTTGGAGAAGGTTTTGAAGAAGACCAGGGACAAGCCAACTAAGGCAAGCCATCTCTTGATCTCTAAATGTTGAATCACATACGGTGGTTACTTTGTTGTTATTATTGTCTCTCAATCTATCTTGTGTTGTTTCTACTTTTGTTGTTGGAGCATGCTCACCGTGAGCATGTTTAGTCTCTTTGGCACCTCACCGACGACCCCTTTAGTGACATGGTGGTTGTCATCATCATGATCTCGGTGTACCCTCTAAGTGTGATGGGTATGCCCACTTACCTTGAGTGTGTCTACCTCTTGACACCCTTTTTGCACCCCTTCGTGGTATGATAGTTAGTATCGTGCCCTTGTTATATCTTCTACTTTGAGTTATGCTATGCATACTTGCTCCCAAGTGGGCCGAACCTCTTTTTGATGCCATGCATACTTTCTCTCAAGTATGTTGAACCCCTTGTTGATGTTATGCATACTTACTCTCAAGTATGTTGATCCCCTTGTTGCTATGCATGCTTACCCTGAGCATGTATGCCCCCTTGACCACCTATTTTTATCATCTTCTTAGGGGTATGATGATTAACATTATGACCCTTGTTGAATCATTCTACTTATGTTGTCCCTATGCATGCTTATTCTAAGTATGTATGATCCCCTTGACACCTCAACTATCATCTCCTTAGTGGTATGATGGCTAGCATCGTGCCATCATTGTATCTTAGCTCTTACATAAAACTTTAGGTTGGGAACCCCTCAAGGTTTACCTTGTTGTAAATGTTTATGAAAACCTTGGGTGAGGCAATCTTACCCAAGCGTATGGTTTATGAAAGGAAAGGATCTTGACTAAGATGGTTGGAAAGAGGAAGGTGTGTGTGACTTGGGTTTTTGAGAAAAACGACACATGGTTCTTTGTATTCGCCCGGACAACTAAACAGCGCAACCATAGCTACTCCAACGTGGGCACGGGGCTTAACTTGACGTTTGTTCTTCTTAGCATGAGGCACCGCACAACTATACAAGGGTACGGTTACCCCCGAGTCCGGGTTGTCATGGTTGTGACAATAGTATAACGGGAGGCCTTCGGGGCTGACCCGTCCGGAAGACACTATGGGTCTCCTGGCTTGGCGGTGGAGCCACGCTCTAGAGGAGGTGAGCTGCCACGGTGCCGGGGAGGTACATACTCCATAGGGTAGGACCTCGTGATAAGTCGAATGGGCGAAAGGTTATGTCCGGGTATCCGTCGTGGCATATGTCGTTATGCGGGGATGATGCCCACACGATAGGTATCCGGATAGTTGTGGTGAAAGTGTGCAAACTCTGCAGAGTCAAAACTATTCGAATAGCCGCGTCCGCGGTCATGGACGGTTGGGATGGCCGTTACAGAGCTGTGTCGAGTTTTGTTTTATAAAATGCTTTACAAAGGAAGGGAATGTGTTGGATGTACCGGAAGGGTACGGAAAGGCTTGTGTCGACCATATGGAGATGGTCGAGGAAAAAGAAACAAAATTGGGTGACCCCTCCTAGTGTTTCATGTAGAGAGACTCTTCTTCAATAAAGATATATAGATGTCGTAGTCTATCTTTTGAAGTATCTTCTTTAACAAAGATATAGAGATGTCTTAGATAAATTCTTGAAGTGTCCCCTTCAATCGAGAAGTTGGGATGCTATCTCCACCAAAAACATTTCTTCTCTTCTACATGCTATATCCACAAGAGAAACTATTCTTCCTCTCTTGCCTTCTTTAGTTAGGATTGTTATCACCTTCTTAATGGTTTGCGAGTACAATTCAAATGTACTCACGGCTTTGTCCCTGGCTATTTACTTGGCCAGACCTGGAGGACTTCGACAGATGAAGAAGGAGTTGACGACGTCTATGCGAGCTAGGAACGTCTTCCCAGTCAGTTGCCTGTAGGGTTAAGGCAGATGACTTGGGCTTTGCGCTGCTGAAGTGATTTCGCTACTCTGATGATTAGATTAGGCCCTTCGAGGCAATTATGTAAAGATTGGTCATGTGACCTATTGTAATTTTCTTATTCCGTTTTGTAATGAAGGATGTAATTTGATATCAGTTCGGTTATGTGTTCACGGCGCACTGATCATGGGATCGTGAACTGTATACATAACAGGGTATTTCGGACAGTTAGTCCGGGGTCCCCACAGAGCTGGTATCAGAGCTATCCTGACTGTAGGAGACCTTAGTTAGCATGGACGTTAGTTAGGAAGCAATTACCCGGGAAAAACTATTTACGAAACAAATTCTTTCTTTAGTCGGAAGCATAGCTTCTACTCCTCTTATTTATTCAAAGCTTCTAAATTCTTATCTCTCCGCTTTATAAAAAGGTTTGAAAATTCTTGCTCTATTGTCTCATCCACTTCAAACCTACATATTGGACGATGTCCCCGACTCAGACCGGAGACTCGAAGTCAAAGATGGATCAACCTTTTATGAAGTCTCACGTATCTCCAACAACATCTATTGAAGGTTAGATGCCGACTTAGTCGTGCTCATGTAGGGATGATAACATCATGTCTTTGGTTTTCACCAAAGTATGTCAAGAATCTGACCTTGTTCCTCCATGGGCTTGCACTTTTTGCAGTCATCAGGGATCAAGTCCTCAGTTTCTTGACTAGTAATTTTTAGGCCAGCCACGAGAAGATCTCGACTTCGGGAGCACCTCGACAGCTACCTCTCTCAAGACCTCATGTTTCCGGGATATCGAGACTAGAAGATCTACACAGTTTTTTGCCTCCACCTCAACATCGACGAGACAACACCAGGCCTGCTTCGCCACCAACTGCTCCAAGAATTCTTATGGGAGACGCTGTCAACAAGATGAAGACGCCAACATATGTGACCAGCCCCCAAACCTATAGGATGGATAGGACAAACTCAATCGCCTCGATTGAGCTACCCCCACGTATTAGGTATCTCTGGATACTTAGAGTGCCTTGTTTGTTGTGCTGATTGCTTGTAGTCCCCTCGTGTGCTGTCTTGAGTGTATTTTTATTTGTTTGTTGTGTGTATGATTATCTTGCTCTTTCGGTCTGAAAAACACTCTTAGTGCGATAACTTAGCATTAGAAGCCTCCCTGATATGTTTTCACCCTCACCTACCTCGCCAATGGTTTGCTGACTGCTAGTTAGTTGGATAGGTTACCGGAAAACTCTAACTCTAAACCCGTTAACAAGTTGTTTCGCAACCGTCAGAGAAACTAACCCAGACCCCTATCTACGCTGACTAACTTCAAGATCAGCTGGAGCATCTCTACTACGCCAAGAAAACAGAAGTCCGTACCTTCAAAGGTGACTGCACCTTTGCGAGAAGCCTCACTAACTTGGTCTGACCTTGGAGTATGATCGCGCTAACCTCGAGGGTATATTCTTGAAAATACCCTCCAACACATCGTCGGATAAGCTGAGCAATAGCGTCAAAGCCAAGCTACATTACATAGTTCATCTGGTCCTCATCAAGTGAAGGCTCCTAAAGATACCTCAAGAACTCAAGACTAGGTGCAACTTACCCGCTCACCAACTGGTATAAGTCAGCACCGACCAGCCAGCTGATGATTGTCTTCGACGACCTCAGTTGCTGCTTCATATGGATACCAATCAAGCGTTTCGTCGACTTACTAACTCACCGCGCGTCCCAAACGGTTTAGTTAACACCTTGAGTGCCTCTTGAAGTCGTAGTCTGCGTGTTCCCCCAAAGACTCTTCAACTGAATGCGGAAGATCGACGACTTCTTCAGAAGCCCCCAACAGAACCACAAGGCAGAAGCTCTGAGTTTTTTTCGAAGGCCCGATGAAAAATCTTAAGGGTGGAAGACTTCGTCTTCCACTAAAAATTGGAGCTAACCCTAAAATTTTCCACCTTTCTAAAACACCGTTGGGACTGCACCTCGCCCCCTGAAGATGTTTCAAGTCAAGACGAGAGACCGAAGACCCCTTCAAAAGCGCCCAACAAGACTCCCTGGCCGAAGCTTAGAGTTTTTCAGAACCCCCGATGAACGATTTTAAGGGTGGAAGACTTCATCTTCCATTAAAATTTTAAAGCTAACTCTAAAAAGTTTTCAAACGTGCTAAAGCACCATTGGAGTGCACTAACTTTTCCGAAATCGTGGACTCCGCTAGGATCGTTAAGAAGCTACAAGATCTAACACCTGCATGGCGTAGTCAACCTCTCTTCATGAAGCTCGCCACCGGTAGGAATCCATCATGTCTCCCAGAAGATGGAGCAACAACCATCTCAACAATGGCACATCTACAGAAGAATGGAGTCTAACTTTAGTTAAACTTTACAACCCTTCTAGTTCTATGCTTAGTAATCTCGGGACGAGATTATTTTAAGGGTGGAAGATCTGTCACACCCCAATTTTTGCAGCCCTGTTTGGTTGTCCTTAGTGCAAAAATTAGGGGGAACAAAAACTTTTTTTTCTATAAACTAATTAGATGAATTGCCTTGATCTGTTTGTTATAATGAATTGCTTTGATCTGCTGGTAGATGAATTGTCTTGATTTGCTTGTTGAGTTTTGTCTTGAGCTAACTCAAAGAACAACACCTCTAGTGGTAAAATCATCCTTGAATTCAAAACATGGGATCATCTACCCCTTAATACATCCTTCTCTCTTACCCTAGTTAAAAACCCTAAGGGATCATAAATTTGGCTAAGTCCTAAAATCTGTTTTTGGTTCCATTTTGGAACCCCTGGATTAAGCTACCTCTTGCCATACAAGGCAATGCACTTGGTCCTAGACCTATCTTATCATGAGCACTTTCCAACCATGTCCTTGCCTTGAACCAAATCTTTCTTATACCCACCTAGCATTAATGTTTTTGAAGCCAAGTCAATAAGATGTTATGGCAGGCTTAAAATGTGCAAACTTTGGCAGTTGTTTCTTAAGCACCCTCAACTGTTATTAGCGACCTCAATGCATGGATCTCATCTATGCAACACCCTCTACAACTTCCACGTCTTGCATGTCCCAATCTACCCCCACACTTCTTTTTTATCACTTGATCTTGCACCCTATCCACTATTTCAGCACTAGATCACTTCATCCTATTTTGTCTCTTGTTTTTCTTATATCCAAGTTTAATCTTCACAAAAACCAAGAGTGGAATGATGGGTACTTTATTTATCCAACCTCTACCCTTGAGATCACTTCTCCAAAAATATTTTATTTACCAAAAAAATCCTATTTAAGACTCTTCTCTATTTTCACTACAAAACTAATCCTAGTTTTATCAAAGCCTTTCAATTTTAAATTTCTCAATCAAAATAAGTAATGTGGATGGTGTCTTGTATCATCTCATTTCCTTCAACCCAAAAATACTTTCTATTAGAGTATTTAATCTATTCTTTCTATTTAACCAAATGCATGATACAAACATACACCATTTCTTGCACCTTTTTCTTACCATATAGCTTGGAGAAAACTCTACTATGCTTTGTATGCAAGTAGACCTAACTTGTTTTAAAATTTATTCTTGTCTCTTTCAAAAATTTAGAAAGGCAAGATCAAAGTAAACACCTTTCAAATTTTGATCAACTCTCACATAGTGAGAGATGCCCACTCCTTTTTCATTCAAAAATTGAAATAGCAACTTATGTTCTTCAACCACCTCTCACTCATTTATTCTTCACCATCATCACCTTGACCTCAAGGCCGGGTTGAAAATTTGTGTCACCCTCTACATCCTTGATATTATGCCTCACTCACTATCTCACTAAAACCTTTCCCAACCATCATCTAAACCTCAACCAACACCAGCTCTTGGACAACCTGCGGCATCATTTGATCTCACTTGTGATCAAGTTCTACTTAGCAAGGAATGGGGCCGGCCATGTTGCTTGTATGGCACTCATACTCCATGTTCCTCTCTCCCTCCTCTCTTACTCACCTTGGGAACTCACAAACCTGCACCCCTACTACCTCTAGCACCTCTGCATCCCCTCCTTCTTCCCATAGTCAAACCCTACACTAGCCCCTCCATCATCTCTCCTCCTTCCCTATGCTATCAATGACATGGGCACATGTCCAAAGGCCCTAGACCTGCACCCCTATGCCTCTAACGTTGTCTCCAAGACTTCCCTGGCTCATTGGACCCATGAAGTGCCTAACACACGAGCCCCAAGCCCTAGCTTCCCCCTCCCTCCTCTTTCTTCCTTGGTGGTCACCCGTTCTTGCTCATGAAGGAAGCCAGAACCCCAGCCCTCGAGGCTGCGCCATGATGGTGCCCTGTCATCCCTCTACCCAACTTGCATGCTCCCGAGGCCCGCCCTACCTTGCAGAAGCCACGCCATGCTCGCCATTGGACGTAGTCACCTCCGTTTTGGATGCCGTCGCGTTCCCGAATTTCAGGAGCATCAGCAGCCGTGCCCAGCTACACACTGCAAAGTCACCGTGTCTTGACCATGATGCAATGATCACTTCCCATCCGCGTGCCCCCTTTTTCCTTCTGTATGTATCAAACACCTTCGTGCACGCACAGATATCGCCTCGTTCCGGGAGACTCAGAACGCGATTCTCCTCGAGTTCTGCAGCACTGGAACCGGCTTTAGATTCCCTACTCAATGGTACCGCTTGCCCGTCCAACCACGCTCGTCCCCGACGTGGCTTCCTCTCCCTACACCGTGTCCACCGTAAGCCCGTGCCCAGCTATAAAAGGGAACCCGATGACCTCCGCTCATCCATTCGCCTCACACCACTTCCCTCCCGCCCCACTGAGCCACAACGGGACTCCGTAGCATTTCCTTTTTCCTCGCTGCTCGCCGGAGGAAGCCCTCCCGCCCGTGGTCACCATGAGCGTACCGGGCAGATGGAGCTCGCCCCCGTCATTCTCGCCTCTCCCTCTCTGCATCATCTTTCTCACCGTCCTCCCCTCGCCCTAACGAGCTCCTCCGTTGCCCTCCAGGACCGCCGGAGCTCGCCGCCATCACCATTGCCGAGGACACCGCGAGGAGATCGCCACCGGGAGGAGCATCTGCGGAGAAAAAGGGTCACCGCCGAGCCTGTACCGGCGTGGCCCGTCCGCCGCTACCCCTCCATGCCGCTGCCGGCGACCTCCGCTGCCGCAGGTAAGCCCCTGGACCGCCCGTCATGCGTCTGTTCTTTCCGATCGCGTGCAAGGTCGCGAGGAGAGCGACGACCTGAGCCTCCCGAGCGTGCGTGCGTGCATGGGCCACGCGACCACGTCGGCCATGCACATTGGGCCCCGCCCGGGCCCTCTCTCCCCTTTCTTTTCCTTCTTTTTCCTTTGTTTTCTCCTACCTCCACCCAGAGATTCTCCCTGGGCCGGCCCACTTCCCAACCCCGCACGGCCCAGCACTTTCCCGCCCGTTAAATTTCGTTTAAAAATTCGAAACAGCAAATAAAAATTGAAATGTATCTGTGAACCGTTTTGCAAATAACTCGAGTTTGGTAGATCCGATTGAGGTGATTCAAATTGCAGTAGAACCATTAGGAAAATATCTATCCAATGCCACTGGACTTGTATTTTTAGGATTTTTGTACGATTTGTAGTGTATTTAACCTGAACACTAGATTATGATTAGTATTTCTACTGCCACAAATTGGAAAACTAATATTTTTGGATGAATCCAATTTTGTTAGTCTTGTTTTGTTACTACCCATCTAGGAAAAATACTAATAGTCTCTGTTCACAAAATTTTGTCTCGTGTTTATGAATGTATGTGTGTCACATGCAATGATGTGTTTAAAATCCCTTTTAATTATTCAAAACCTTTGCCACCACTTTGTTTTAAAAATAGCCAACCTAGGTTTTGTTATTACCATATTTTCACTTTTTCTTACTTGACCCTTGAGTCTTGAACTGTGTATTGAATGTATGTGTTATTTACTTTTGCGACGATAGATACGAACGAGGGTGGAGTTGAAGGGGAGGATTTTGGAGAAGGTTTTGAAGAAGACCAGGGACAAGCCAACTAAGGCAAGCCATCTCTTGATCTCTAAATGTTGAATCACATACGGTGGTTACTTTGTTGTTATTATTGTCTCTCAATCTATCTTGTGTTGTTTCTACTTTTGTTGTTGGAGCATGCTCACCGTGAGCATGTTTAGTCTCTTTGGCACCTCACCGACGACCCCTTTAGTGACATGGTGGTTGTCATCATCATGATCTCGGTGTACCCTCTAAGTGTGATGGGTATGCCCACTTACCTTGAGTGTGTCTACCTCTTGACACCCTTTTTGCACCCCTTCGTGGTATGATAGTTAGTATCGTGCCCTTGTTATATCTTCTACTTTGAGTTATGCTATGCATACTTGCTCCCAAGTGGGCCGAACCTCTTTTTGATGCCATGCATACTTTCTCTCAAGTATGTTGAACCCCTTGTTGATGTTATGCATACTTACTCTCAAGTATGTTGATCCCCTTGTTGCTATGCATGCTTACCCTGAGCATGTATGCCCCCTTGACCACCTATTTTTATCATCTTCTTAGGGGTATGATGATTAACATTATGACCCTTGTTGAATCATTCTACTTATGTTGTCCCTATGCATGCTTATTCTAAGTATGTATGATCCCCTTGACACCTCAACTATCATCTCCTTAGTGGTATGATGGCTAGCATCGTGCCATCATTGTATCTTAGCTCTTACATAAAACTTTAGGTTGGGAACCCCTCAAGGTTTACCTTGTTGTAAATGTTTATGAAAACCTTGGGTGAGGCAATCTTACCCAAGCGTATGGTTTATGAAAGGAAAGGATCTTGACTAAGATGGTTGGAAAGAGGAAGGTGTGTGTGACTTGGGTTTTTGAGAAAAACGACACATGGTTCTTTGTATTCGCCCGGAACAACTAAACAGCGCAACCATAGCTACTCCAACGTGGGCACGGGGCTTAACTTGACGTTTGTTCTTCTTAGCATGAGGCACCGCACAACTATACAAGGGTACGGTTACCCCCGAGTCCGGGTTGTCATGGTTGTGACAATAGTATAACGGGAGGCCTTCGGGGCTGACCCGTCCGGAAGACACTATGGGTCTCCCGGCTTGGCGGTGGAGCCACGCTCTAGAGGAGGTGAGCTGCCACGGTGCCGGGAGGTACATACTCCATAGGGTAGGACCTCGTGATAAGTCGAATGGGCGAAAGGTTATGTCCGGGTATCCGTCGTGGCATATGTCGTTATGCGGGGATGATGCCCACACGATAGGTATCCGGATAGTTGTGGTGAAAGTGTGCAAACTCTGCAGAGTCAAAACTATTCGAATATCCGCGTCCGCGGTCATGGACGGTTGGGATGGCCGTTACGTAGCCGTGTCGAGTTTTGTTTTATAAAATGCTTTACAAAGGAAGGGAATGTGTTGGATGTACCGGAAGGGTACGGAAAGGCTTGTGTCGACCATATGGAGATGGTCGAGGAAAAAGAAACAAAATTGGGTGACCCCTCCTAGTGTTTCATGTAGAGAGACTCTTCTTCAATAAAGATATATAGATGTCGTAGTCTATCTTTTGAAGTATCTTCTTTAACAAAGATATAGAGATGTCTTAGATAAATTCTTGAAGTGTCCCCTTCAATCGAGAAGTTGGGATGCTATCTCCACCAAAAACATTTCTTCTCTTCTACATGCTATATCCACAAGAGAAACTATTCTTCCTCTCTTGCCTTCTTTAGTTAGGATTGTTATCACCTTCTTAATGGTTTGCGAGTACAATTCAAATGTACTCACGGCTTTGTCCCTGGCTATTTACTTGGCCAGACCTGGAGGACTTCGACGGATGAAGAAGGAGTTGACGACGTCTATGCGAGCTAGGAACGTCTTCCCGGCCGCTTGCTCGTAGGGTTAAGGCAGATGACTTGGGCTTTGCGCCGCTCGAAGTGATTTCGCTACTCTGATGATTAGATTAGGCCCTTCGAGGCAATTATGTAAAGATTGGTCATGTGACCTATTGTAATTTTCTTATTCCGTTTTGTAATGAAGGATGTAATTTGATATCAGTTCGGTTATGTGTTCACGGCGCACTGATCATGGGATCGTGAACTGTATACATAATAGGGTATTTCGGACAGTTAGTCCGGGGTCCCCACAGTCCTCTCCTCTCCTCTATTCTGCATCCTCCATCCTCTCCTCTCCTCCCTCTCTTCGCCATCCTCTCCGGCCTAGTCTCCTCCAACCTCTCCCACAACCCATCTAATTCGGAAAACAAAAAACGAGGAAAAAATTGTGCTACATGAACGGGACAAATAATTCGGAAAATAAAAAAAAGCAAAACAATCACGAAAAATGGTGCTAGATCCAAAGTTAGATCTAGATCCAAATCTAGATCCGGATTTCAAAATTTTACCACTAGCACACCAACGTTTTACCAGTGGCGCACCTCGAGGAACTACCAGTGGCATACCCTAAGTGCTAGCAGTGGCACACCAAATGGTGCGCCACTACTAACACTTACCAGTGGCGCACCATGGTGCACCACAGCTAACCAAAAGTGACACGCTTTTTCCCTACTGCTAGGATTTATTTAGTAGTGCCGCCTACTGGCTGAAAGGCAGGCCTCACCAGCTCATTGCGGCCCCACATATCAAACGCACCCTAAGGCGCAGAATGTTCGGCTCGCTAAAATCTTGCGTGTCGCGCCCGCAAAAATCTCCGCGGGGATAAAAAATCAAAGAAAAGTCAGATGCTACGTAACTTGGTACGAAGGTTATGATTTGGATAACACCATAAGATCCTTTATATCCACAAACTTAACAATGAATTCATAGCTAGATTTGATAAAGTGGATGCTTTGTGTGAAAGAGATGAGCATTTACCCTTGACTAACTCTGATTGGCTCACTAATAGGAAAAATCCTACTGCTGGAAATGGACTACCGGTCGCGGGCGGCGACCCGCTAGTGGTATGAGATACTAGTCACATGCTAGCTCGGCATGTGACTAGTAATTAATTTGTGTACCCCAGTCGCGTGCTAGCCCGACACGCTGCCACTAAGTTTACTGGTAGTGCGCCCTGTGGCACGTGACCAGTACCCCGCCCACTGCCAGTATCCATTTCTTCTTGCCTTTTTGTTATCACCAGATTTTGGCTAAATCAGGAGATGGGCCGCGATCAAGATGGGTTTGAAGAATATACATGGAAGAAATACGTGAATCGGCCTTGTGTACCAAGTTTGGGCTAATTGCTCGTGTATCTGTAACATATTAGATTACGAGTCGGTTAGGAGATAGAGTTTTACCCGTGCACGGTTAGCTAGGTGCACGCCTGAATTAGAAAGTCCCTTGGACTATAAATATGTATCTAGGGTTTATGGAATAAACAACAACCAACGTTCAACACAAACAAATCTCGGCGCATCGCCAACTCCTTCGTCTCGAGGGTTTATCCGGTAAGCACCATGCTGCCTAGATCGCATCTTGCGATCTAGGCAGCACAAGCTTCACGTTGTTCATGCGTTGCTCGTGCTGAAGCCTTTTTGATGGCGAGCAACGTAGTTATCTTAGATGTATTAGGGTTAGCATTATTCTTCGTATCATATGCTGTCGTAGTGCAACCCTTATACATCTAGCCGCCCTTACACCTATCCTAGGTGTAGGGGCGGCACCCCGCTTGATCATAGTTTAGTAGATCCGATCCGTTACGGTTGCTCCTTGTTCTTCAAGGATTAGTTTAACATCCGCAATAGTTAGGCCTTACAAAGGGTTGGAGGATCCAGCGGCGTGTAGGGTGTAGTTTGCTAGCCCTAGACAGGATGTTCCGATGATCAACTTCGTGTTGGTTTTTAGGCCCTGTCTAGGATCGGCTTACGATCACCGTACGCGAGCGCGAGGCCCAATCGTGAGTAGGATGATCCGATTATGCGGTGAAAACCCTAAATCGTCGTAGATCGCATTAACTTTATCTTGATCAAGCAGGACCACCATATATTCGGACACCTCGTACGAATCATGGGTGGATCGGCTCTTTGAGCCGATTCACGGGATAACCCGAGAGCCGATCGAGGCTCGTATTTAACGTTTACGTGTATGCCCTGCAGGAAACTAAGCGAGGCATCATCCAACACCTTCCCGACCAGGTATAGGTCAGGTGGCACGCCCTTGCGACGAAGCATCGGACGTGTGACCGGAAGGCTTTGCGGGCCGTCGCTCCGAGGGACCGGGGCCAGCCGCAGCCCTAGTTGTTCCCGGCTCTCTCGTGTTGCCAGTCGCTGCCCGCCGGTGGGTTTCTGACCGCAACACATTCTGGCACGCCCGGTGGGACCACCTTCGACATCCACCGCATCGCCATCTACATCCGAGATGGCGGAAAGCACTCCGGTCAAGTATGAGGATCTGACTGACGAGCTCAAGAAGAAGCATGACGAGATCAAGGCAGTCCTCGAAGCCGAACTCATCGGCTCTTTCCACAGAACCCGCTCCCATGGCCAACCAGGACACTTGTTCAATATCAACATGGTGGGACCTGGGCACCACTCTGGTAAGGACGGAGATGAGGGCAGCTGCTCTCATAGCAAAGACACAGAGGAAGCCGCTCCACGCGATCGGCTCCGCCACGACGGCAAGCGCTACGTCACAGAGGGAGAAGTGAAGAACATAAGATATCAACGACCTCTCTCTGATCACATCCTCAACAAGTATGTGAGTCAGTATGACCAACGCCGGCGATACAGCGATGATGATGAAAAAGATCGTCTGGCTAGGCACGACAGGAGACGTCGTCGGCATGATCACGATGAGGAGCGATACGAGTGCCACGCCAAGGAAAAGTCGAGGGAGCAAGATGACGAGGATAGGCACTGGGACTGCCCCTTCTTCAGACACTGCTGGGATTCAGGAATGAGCCGATTGCCAACAATCGGCAATTGCCCAGAATGTAAACAAAGGAAGAAGGGTGCAGCTAACGTGTCCGTGTTCAAGCGTCTAGGGCCTCTCCCGCCTCGGAACGAGCGTGCTGAGTCTGCTCGGGTGGAAGATCTCGAGGACCTAGAGGACGATGATGAAGAAGATAAATATCATCGGCCAAGGTGGTGCCCTGATGGGCTCAGCCGTTCCCAAAAACGAAGGGTTCAGCGTCTGCGTGGGTTGGAGGAAGCTGAAAGATTATACCTGCACACGTTGAAGAAGGCACGGCCTGATCTGGCCGCCAAAATTCAGCGAACCCTGGACGAAGAAGGTCGGCCACAAAGAAAAGAGTGGCGCCCCAATCAAAGGAAAGCCGATGATGAGACATCGGCCGGCACAAACATGGTCTTCATCCTTCCAACAGAGTTTAGCGCTCCAAGATTATATGAAGCACCTGTGGCACAATTGGACTGCGGCCCACGGCCGGTCATCTTTGAGAAGCCACGAGAAAGAAGTTACAGGCATCTGAAGGCCCTGTACTTGCGAGGTTACATCAATGGGCAGCATGTCAACAAGATGTTGGTGGATACCGGAGCGGCAGTTAACATTATGCCGTACTCCATGCTACGTCGGTTGGGACGCTCCAGCTCGGATCTGATCAAGACCAATGTAACACTGAGCAATTTTAACGGCCAAGCATCTGACGCACAAGGTGTTCTGAATGTGGATCTGACCGTAGGAAGGAAAACTGTCCCTACGACGTTCTTTATTGTCGACAGCAAGAGCACCTATGCTGTACTACTAGGGAGAGATTGGATCCACGCCAATCTGTTGTATTCCATCCACGATGCACCAATGCCTAATACAGTGGGATGGAGATGAAGTAGAAGTCGTCCACGCGAGATGATTCAGCCGATATTTCAACAGACCGGCATGGACGTTTGGGAGACATCAGGCCAAGAGCCACTCTCGAGCATCAATTTGGACGACCGCGAGCGCATCGACGTGACAAAGAACGGGGTTAGGCTGGTTTTATCCACCGGACTGACCGTGTAACAAGAGCAACATCGATGGACAAATGTGGCGAGGCTGATCCTTGTGATCGGCCCCAAAAATTTATGGAGGAATATTATAAAACCTTCATTGAGCAATTCAACGTGGAGGCCGATTCCAGCAATCGGCCAAAATTATCCTCACCATCCATTCCGCCAGGGTTCAACATTCGATCCAACAGGGAATCCCTGAAGAGCCGATACCTTCAATTCTCTTGACAGAATCGGCTCGGGGGGCACCTAGGTGGATAAAACACGAGGATATGAAGTAGGAGTATCAAGTATGGGGGCCGATACATAAATCGGCCGTAAAATATTCAAAAAAAATTTAAGCACAGCCGATGCAGCAGACATCGACTTAAGGATAGAAAGCCGATGCATGGCCATCGACTCAAGGGATACAACTGTTATAAGCAGGGGTTCAATGGAGCAGGAAGTGAGCCACGAAGAGAGACCCTAATGGAAGAGCTCCTCAATGGAGTGGTTTGATGGCTCAGATCCTCTCTTCAAGAACCTCTGGATTCTTTTTGCGAGTATTCGAGTCCGCAGTATTAGCTGGGGCAGGTTTGAGGGATCATGACCCTGACCAATGCCAAGAGCAGCATGAACGTGCAGATCAAGTTAAGGATGGGTTGCATCAAATCCGCCGAAGGAAAGGAGCCGATCTGACCAGCAAGACGAAGAAGTGAACTGAAGAAGCTCGGGGGGCAGCTCACCCTGAAGGTTCTCTGCTCTGGGAAGCCGATTTTGTTGAAATCGGCTGGCTCTGAGGCCAATGGCGGCACATTGGGCTGACTCACCACTTTTCTCGCCTTAAGAGAGGCTCGGGGGGCAGTTTGTCCTGAAGGACCCTTTGCTATAAGGAGCCGATTTTGGTGGAATCGGCTGGTGCTGCATCATGGCTTGGAAACCGATGGTGACACGTTTGATCAGCACACTGCTGTTCTCGCCTTGATAGAGGCTCGGGGGGCAACCGATCGCGTAGATATTCTGTTCTTAAGAAGCCGATTGAGATTTCATCGGATGGCCCTCCATCATGACCTTTTTAAGAGGGTTGGGCAGAGTATCACTGAATATCTGAATTTCCAGAGGTATCGGCTTCAGCATCAAGTCGTTTCAGCAGCGGTTCTGGGGCTCTCGTAAAGGCGTTGATCTGCCTCGTTGACCGCCAGAGCTCAAAGTCATCGGTCGGAAAGGCGAAAGATAGATCGTGAAGGAGTAATGTTAACATCAGCTTTTGAGCATGGAGCAAGTTCACGATCACTCCGACGTCAAAAGGATGAAGAATGGATCATGAGAGACCGATGCGTTGTCATCGGCTCATTAAACATTGACTAAGTGACGATCGGCGGGATCAGTATGAAGGGAAATCGGCTAAATTGGCATAAAGGAAATCGGCAAAATCAAATTGGGGAATTTCTTCATTGATAAACGAGATTTCTTACATAGAAGAGCTGATTGCTCGCAAAAGGGAGTACCAAGGGGATACATTGCCCCGTCTACTACTACTGATCCTATGCTAAGGGTCCTATCTACGGGCCGTCGCTGCCCTCATCGTCACCCTCGTCGCCGCTGTCGGCACTACTCCCGGCGGGCTCATCGTCGCTGCTGTAGCGGCCGCCGGCAGGACCTTCGTTGTCCTCATCCTCCTCATCGTCGCCGTCATCGTCGCTGTCGTAGTCACGGAGATTCCCCGGCCAGGGGCAGTGGCGCTTGGCCGGCGGCTCGTCGGAGGGGCTGTCGTCGTCGTCCTCCTCCTCCTCCTCCCTCACCTCCTCGGAGGTGGTGAAGTCATCCCAGGAGAAGCGATCGTCATCGCTCTCCTCCTCCGATTCCCCGTCGGCGAGGAAGCGGAGGTCGCTCTCCCCATCCGTCGAGGACTTGTCGTCCTCGGACCGGATGGAGAAGTCATGGTCGGGCTCCTCCCCGGCCTCTATGGCGCGGCGGGTGTTGGCCGCATGGACCTCTTGTGGGTCCCGTTCTGGCGTCGGCTCGTAGGAGGAGGAGGACTCGAGGGAAAGTCCCGATGAGGCGGAGGAAGAGGAAGACATGGTGCGCAGAAGGACTTTTGGAGTGCTAATGCGGAGAGGATGAGGAGGAGAACTGTTCGGTGCGGTTAAATAAAAGAAGTGGGGATTTAATGTTCGAACAGTTTTCGAGGAGGTGGTGCCAAAAACTCGTCAAATCGTGCGGAGAAGTTGGGAAGGCAAGTTTTCATGATGGAAAATATCTGCGACGGTTCCGCTCGCCACGACATGACCCCTCGGAGGAAAAACGAGTGGTTTTGAAATTATCATTACCAAAACCAGGGGGGCATGTGTTATCACCAGATTTTGGCTAAATCAGGAGATGGGCCGCGATCAAGATGGGTTTGAAGAATATACATGGAAGAAATACGTGAATCGGCCTTGTGTACCAAGTTTGGGCTAATTGCCCGTGTATCTGTAACATATTAGATTACGAGTCGGTTAGGAGATAGAGTTTTACCCGTGCACGGTTAGGTGCACGCCTGAATTAGAAAGTCCCTTGGACTATAAATATGTATCTAGGGTTTATGGAATAAACAACAACCAACATTCAACACAAACAAATCTCGGCGCATCGCCAACTCCTTCGTCTCGAGGGTTTATCCGGTAAGCACCATGCTGCCTAGATCGCATCTTGCGATCTAGGCAAGACAAGCTTCACGTTGTTCATGCGTTGCTCGTGCTCGAAGCCTTTTTGATGGCGAGCAACGTAGTTATCTTAGATGTATTAGGGTTAGCATTGTTCTTCGTATCATATGCTGTCGTAGTGCAACCCTTATACATCTAGCCACCCTTACACCTATCTTAGGTGTAGGGGCGGCACCCCGCTTGATCATAGTTTAGTAGATCCGATCCGTTACGGTTGCTCCTTGTTCTTCAAGGATTAGTTTAACATCCGCAATAGTTAGGCCTTACAAAGGGTTGGAGGATCCAGCGGCGTGTAGGGTGTAGTTTGCTAGCCCTAGACAGGATGTTCCGAGGATCAACTTCGTGTTGGTTTTTAGGCCCTGTCTAGGATCGGCTTACGATCACCGTACGCGAGCGCGAGGCCCAATCGTGAGTAGGATGATCCGATTATGCGGTGAAAACCCTAAATCGTCATAGATCGCATTAACTTTATCTTGATCAAGCAGGACCACCATATATTCGGACACCTCGTACGAATCATGGGTGGATCAGCTCTTTGAGCCGATTCACAGGATAACCTGAGAGCCGATCGAGGCTCGTATTTAACGTTTACGTGTATGCCCTGCAGGAAACTAAGCGAGGCATCATCCAACACCTTCCTGACCAGGTATAGGTCAGGTGGCACGCCCTTGCGACGACGATCGGACGTGTGACCAGAAGGCTTTGCGGGCCGTCGCTCTGAGGAACTGGGGCCAGCCGCAGCCCTAGTTGTTCCCGGCTCTACTGTGTTGCCAGTCGCTGCCCGCCGGTGGGTTTCTGACCGCAACACTTTCCCACTTATTTATACATGTACAATATGCAAACATATATAACATCAATACACATGCAGTACCAGATATACATAATTATCCAAATGACCAAACCATTACAATACAAAAGTAGCTAAGCAATTGACCAAGTCATTACATACAGCACAATAGCCAAGTGACAAAATTATTATATTGCATATACTACAATTTTTTAATGGTCAATACCTACATGTAATGGACAATATCTACACTACAGGCCCGGGGGCGCCTCCTCCGCCTCCGGCTCCATGGGTGGTTAATGAACAATGACCCCGTCAAAATCTGTTGGGTCGTGGTACTCACCATCAGATGTAGAGGAGTCAGCCCGCTGTTTGTAATAGAAGTGTTTGTAATAGAAGAAGGTATGTCCGTATAAATCATCCAAGTAGAAATAATACTTAGTCGCTGGATCCATCCCGTAGCACTCTATCATCTCTATCCAACGAACCCCCCGTGAAAATAGGTTTGGTTTGTCTCATTGGTGACATCAATAATGAAGGTCATGTCCGCTATGGGCAGTGAGTCATGTTGTAGGACGACTTCGAACATTCCGAATTGGTTAATGTTTCAGTGTACATGCGCCATGAAGAGTCTTGCACTACATGGGATAGTGAAAGAAAATTTCCCGCCCTTTTGGGTTTTGTGTGTTTGATGTCAATAATAGGTATCTATTTATGTGTGTTGATGTAGACAGGTACATGGTCTCATTATATATACATGGCTGGTGGAATGGAATGTCAGTTTTGAAGACTCTGCTGCTTTTTCATTTCAGCCGGAAGTTCCGGCCCCAGCTGGCAGAACTTCCGCCCAGATGCTCCAGTAAGAGGAATCACAGCGCCACTCACGTTGAAGTTCGACGGAAGTAGGCCGGAAGTTCCGGTCAGCGGAACTTCCGCCCTGCTTCCGGGCAAGTTCCGAAAACAACAATTTGTGTTACAGAATGTTCCAGTATGGTTTTCGCGCAATTCCGGAAGTAGGCCGGAACTTGGCCGAAACTTCCGGTCACCGGAAGTTCCGCCCTAGTTCCGCCCACTCTCAGTCCTTCAGCTGGTCTAGTGCGAAAGCATCCAGCGGGAACTTTCGTCCCTTGTGGCCGGAACTTCCGGTGTTACACAAAAACGTCCATAACGGTCAGATCTGAAGCCCTACTCATATAAATAGCTTTCTTCTCCATTGGGACAAGTTGCTCAATCATTGCACAAGGTCATCCACTATTAGAGCCACTTCAAGAAACACAAGATTCACAAGATTTTCTCCTCCAACCATCCAAAGCTCTTGATCTTTGGAGATCCGAAGGAGAAGACCCCGATCTACATCCTCACCGAAGCGATTCTCATTTCCCCCTCATATGCTTGAGGGCCCCTTTGCTAGTGTTGCTCTTTTGAGAAACCCTAGTTGTTTGTAGTTGATATTGTTCTTGTTCTTGTTGTTGTTACAGATTTGGGAGCCTCCAATTTGGTTGTGGATGTGTCCCCCAAGAACCTTGTAAAGGCCCGATTTCCGCCTCGAGGAAATCCCTTAGTGGAAGTGAGCTAGGCCTTCGTGGCGTTGCTCACCGGAGACCTGAGTGAAGCCTTCGTGGCGTTGGTTTGGCTTTCGTAGCAACCACACTCCTCCAAATGTAGACGTACCTTCTTGCAATGAAAGTGAACTACGGGAATCAACTCCGTGTCTCCGCGTGCTCCACTCTCGGTTACCTCTATCCTTTTATCTCCCCTATATATTGTGTAGCTATATCGTGCTTAGTCGTTCGCCTTGTCATATAGGTAAATTCACATAGTTGCATATATAGAGAATTTACATTTGTGTGAAGCCTAAATTGAAAAAGAACTAAAAATTGGTTAGCACCTATTCACCCCACCCCTCTAGGTGCGGCATACGATCCTTTCAATTGGTATCAGAGCCTCGGCTCTTATTTCGGGCTTAACCACCTAAGAGTATGCCGGGTGATGAGGGTGCGGAAGGGGCCGCCAAGCCGGTCTCCATGGATGATCTCAAGGCTATGGAAACAGCCTTGAGGTCCGCCATGGAAGTTCAAATGGAAACCTTAATGAAAATGATTTATGGTCGCTTGCCTCCGGTTCGCTCCGTTGCTCCCATCATAGAGGAAAAGGACAGTGCGTTAGAAGAGGGAGATGCTTTGGCATTACCCTCCTCCACCACTCCCTTGAATGGTGATAACTTAAACACTATTAAAACCTCCAGTGCTTCTCCTAGGGGAACTAGTGGAGGTGTGAGCTACAATAATGTGGCTCCACCTTTCCGCTCTCCCGATATCCCGGTTCCCCATCCTCATATAAACACTAGGGGTGATCCACCTAAATTTAACGAGAAGGATTTTAGTACATGGCAATTTGAGTTTAAATCCTTTGTGTGCAGTGCCTCCAATGAACTTCGGAGAATTATTGTGCAAGGCTACAATCCTTATAACCCCGAAAGGTTGACAAGAAGAGAAGAGGTTGATGACCAACTCAACTCAATTGCCTTGCACATGATTTAAATTAGTGTGGGGACACAAGACTTGTCTCTTGTTCGGAACTTCACCACCGCCAAGGAAGCATGGGAAGGTTTGGATGCAAGCTTCATGGGAAGTGAAAGCATGAAGAGAAACAAGTATAGTGCTCTCCGGAATCAAGCCGAAGGGTTCATGAGGTTGCCGGATGAAGATCATCAAGTCATGTATAGAAGACTTATCATTGTTGCCGATGCTTTTCGGAATGTGGGTGCCAAACACATTGATGATTTTTGGATCAAGGATAAGTATATTGATTGCATGATGTCGTTTGAGCTCATTGATGTCAAGACTCTCGTTGGGAGAGAAAGATATCCATCTCTCACCTCACAACAAGTGGTGCACGAGTTGCAAGCTCTCAAGGTTCTCAAGCAAAACTCTCAAGACTCTCGCAATCGTGCCATTGGGATGTCAAGAGGGACCAACCTTGCCTTGACGGTCAATATATACCATGGAAGAAGTGAACCCTCAAGAACCATATAGGACCTCTTGGAGTATGGCCTATCCGGATGACTTGGAATACCACTACAATGACCACATGGCATTCCATGGAAAAACCTTTTGGGTTGATCCATCCAAGGCCAAGGAAGACAACATCAAGAGAAACAACTCAAGCGGGTTCAAGGGTTTGGGCCCAAAAATAAGAACTTGCTACAATTGTGGTGACAAGAACCATTTCATCGCCCAATGCCCCTATGAGCATAGGGAAACTCGTGGTGGAAGGCTCATTCCCAAGGACAAGAGCAAAGTTTCAAAGGCTCCCAACAAGAAATTCTACAACAAGGGTAAGAAGGACAAGAGGCCTTCAAGGATTGTGCTAATGACCAAGGAAGAGTATTCTTCCAATGAAGTTGAGAGTAGTAGTGATGAAGAAGAAACCTCAAAGGAAGTGGCCGCCATTGCCACCACCAATATTCCCTCTTCATCTCTCTTTGAATCCCCCAATGAGAACCCTCACATCAAGAATGCACATTGCTTCATGGCTAGGTCCTCCTTGGACACATCTATTGTGCTATCAACTCAAGAAGAATATACCTCCGGTGATGATGATGATGATGAAGATGAAACTTTGAATGGATTGGTTGCTCTTGCTTCTCTGTCCACCAACTCTTCATCACCTAATGAATCCCCCAATGAAGACATTCACTTGGAGGAAGAAAGTTGCCTCATGGCTAAATCTTCCGAGGTATCATCCCCTAACCCCTCTATGCCTATCATATCAAATGACCTAGGGGTTGATCATGCTAGTTTAAAAGTGAAACAAGAAATGCTTGATTTTGATGAGTTCATTCTTAACTTGAAAGTGACACTAAAAAGCATGTTTCAAATCTCATGGTTTGACTAGCACAACTAGATGATACCCTTGAGAAAAATGTCAAATAGAGAGAGAGAGGACTCTCTTGAAATTTATGCTCTTAAAAATGCCCTTTAGGAAGGACAAGAAACTATAGCTTCTCTTGAAGAGAGGCTAGAAATTCTTGAAGAGCCTAAAGATGAAATTAACAAGCTTACTAAAGATAGAGATCTTGCTAGGGCTAAGGTAAAAGTGCTTAAAAAGGAAAAGGCCAAATTTTGTGTTGATCATGAGAAACTTGTGAAGGATCTAGAGGAACTAGACAAGGCTCACAAAGCTTTGAAGAGTGAAAACTCTATCCTCTCCAAGTATAATGAGAAACTTCAAATTAGGCTTGCTAAATATGATGTGCCTAGCTCCTCCACCTCTACTTGTGATCATGCAAACATTATTGAGGAAAATGCTAGGTTAAAGGATGAACTTGCTAAGGCCTCCTCTCCCCAAAGTAAGTTGTCTTTGGATGATCTTTTGAGTAAGCAAAGATCAAACAATGAGAAGGATGGCATTGGTTATATTGCCAAGGCAAAGAAGGCAAACAAGAAGAAGGCCAAGCCCGCACAAAAGAAGGTTATCACTAACGATGAAGCCCCTAAGGCCAACTTCATTAATGATGATGATGCGGGAATTGCTAACCCTCAATATGTTTTATTTAAAGATTATTATGGTGATGTTTATGCAAAATATGTTGGTCCATATGATGGTTATGTTGCTTGGTCTATTTGGGTCCCAAAGACCCTTGTTGCTAACAAAAGAGGACCCATTGAAAAATGGGTACCTAAATCCAAGAATTGATCTCATGTAGGACTATGCCGCCGGAGGGTCAAAATGGGTACTTGATAGTGGATGTACAAGTCATATGACCGGCGGCAAGAACCTCGTCAAGGAGTTGAGGCCCAACACAAATCATATCACCGTCTCCTTTGGCGATAATTCTACATCCGGGGTATTGGGTTTTGGCAAGGTTGTGGTTGCACACAACATTACTCTTGTGGATATCATGCTTGTCAAAACCCTTGGTTACAATTTGCTTTCCGTTTCCGCCCTTGGCAAGATGGGTTGCACCGTTTATTGATAATGATATTGTGGTCCTCTTGTGGAGCAAGACTCTAAAATTCGCTTTCGTTGGGTATCACGAACATAACTTGTATGTGGTGGACTTTTCGGGGACCACCACGACAAGTGCGATGTGCCTATTCGGAAAGGCAGATGTGGGTTGGTTGTGGCATCGCCGCTTGGCCCATGTCAACATGAGAACTTTGCAAAGTCTTCACAAGGGGAACCATATTGTGGTACTAATGGAAAATGTGTCTTTTGCCAAAGATCGTGTTTGTAGGGCTTGTGTTGAAGGAAAAATGCATGACTCTCCGCAGCCAAGCAAGACTATTATCTCTTCCAAGAGGATCTTGGAGCTCCTTCATGTGGATCTCTTTGGTCCCACCACTCATGCAAGTCTTGGTGCGAAGAAACATTGCTTGGTGATTGTTGATGACTACTCAAGATATACTTGGGTCTACTTTCTCAAAAAGAAAGATGAGACTCAACAAATCTTCATTGACTTTGCCACCAAGGTGCAACGCCAACACAACCTCCTCATAATGGCAATAAAAAGTGACAACGGCTCTGAGTTCAATAACTATACACTCAATGATTTTCTTAGTGATGAGGGGATAAGACATCAATATTCTGCTGCATACACCCCTCAACAAAATGGTGTTGCGGAGAGGAAGAACCGGACTCTTATGAATATGTCAAGGTTTATGATGGCGGAGTACAAATCCCGCTATAATTTTTGGGCCGAAGCCATCTCCACCGCTTTCCACTCTTCTAACCGGCTCTATCTCCGCAAGTGCTTGAACAAGACTCCATATGAAATACTCACCGGGAACAAGCGTAACATCTCATACTTCAAGGTGTTCTGGTGTAAGTGTTTCTATAAAATCAAAGGAGTTCGTTTATCTAAATTTTCTCCTAAAGCTTTGGAAGGTATATTTGTTGGTTAAGGTGCCGAATCTCACACTTATAGAGTCTTTGATGTATCCTCCGGGATTATCATCGAATCTTGTAGTGTGAAGTTCGAAGAAAGTGATGGCTCCCAAGTGGGGCAAGTTGATGTTTGTGCAGGTGATGAAATACCTCAAGATGCCATAGTAAGAATGGGTGTGGGATTTTTCCGCCCCATTGAGGGACACGGTGTGGCGTCTCGGGAAGGACTATGCTCTACCACGGTGGAGCCCTCATCTTCTCAACATAAACAAACCCCATCACTTGAAGCTAATTATACACCAACCCTGATGCGGGGTGGCCTTTGGACACCTCCTCCTCAAGATCGTCAAGCCCTCCTCGTGGCCCAATAACACGAGCTCGGGACAAAGCCATACACTAAGAGGTGAACTCGCTCCTCTCCACACTTACCTTGAACTCTTCATTGGATGGAATGCTACCTCATGCTGATATGCTTTGTGTTATTAGGTACGAGGGGCGTCAAGGCCCCGGAGAGGAGGACACACCATGGTCAAGAGGAGGAGAGGAGCAGCTGGACGTGAAGATGGGCATGGAGCTGGACCCGACGTCACCCGAAGCGCGCGAAGGGGAAAAGGAAGCCGGCCGGCCCAGGACCTGGTCCGACCAGATCCTGATCGGGCCACCCGGTCCAGACCGGATCCCAGGCTGGTGCCAACCGGGCGCAGTACTGAGGCTCCGGGACCCCTCGTCGGTCGCCATCCAGCCCAGGGCCCGGTCTGGACCGGACGCGTCGGTCCCAGGTCCGGTTGGACCGGATCCTGACCGGATTTCACGACTTGTCTCGACCGGACCGGCCTAAGTCGGTTACTTTTGTACCTTTTCTACCTGTGTCGCCCTGTGGACCTATATAAGTACCTAGGATGCCCCCTTTTACTCTTTAGACATAATCTTGGCTTAAAACTACTTTTGAGCTTTGTCACCCTAGGGTTAGAACTCCCTTTGTATCAAGGCTACTCTTGTTGAGGATTTGGCTACTTGTGAGTGAGATTCAAGTGTGCTCCACTCTCTCTCCCTCACCGGTCTCCGTCTCCAACCCCGATCTCTCACCCGGAATTCTACCTCGCGTCTCTTCCGGTTGATTCTATTGGCGTGGTCCATCGAGCCACGAGAGTAACATTCGATTGTATCGGGTTGGTGTGCGTGGGTTTGTTCTTCGTGTTCTTCATGTTCTTCATCCTCTCCCTCTTTTCCCCTCTTGATTTCGGGTCAATCGCGAGATCGGGCCACAAACTAGGTCTTAGACCTCATCATATGGTATCAGCAGCTTTTGGTTACCGCGATTTTGACCCCCCACCAACCCAATTTCGTCTCTGAAAATTTTCCAAAAAATCCCCAAAAAAATAGCCCTAAATTGCCTTTGGATGGATCTACGATTTTGTTGAGTTTTGAGTGGTTTTGATCCGTGGATTTGGTGTTTTTAGTGTTGATCTACTATTTCCCCCACCTTTTAGCCTCCAATTCGTTCGTTTCCTTTCGATTTTATTCTTTTGGTTTTGATTTGGGGAAGAACAGGAGAGAGAAACACGACCAGCCGGTTGAGAAACCGGTTGACCGGCCCCCAGACCGGACAGACCGGCCCAGAAACCGGTCCGACCGGCCTCCTGACCGGGCCATCCGGCCACACATCCGGCCGACCGGGCGCCAATCCGTTACCGGCCCGAGTTCGCATCTAGATTAACACCACCACCACCACCATCGCAGGTATAACTTGCACCTTTTCCCTTGTAGCCCTCTTCTTTTTGCGATCTATCGAGTGTTGTGAAACATTGCACAAGGTCCCGACCGTGAGGGTGTGCGTTGTGTTGAGTAAAGCTCTTAAGCAAAGCTCGGGGTGGAAAGCAAAAGTGTAAGAGCATAGTGTGCTAGAGAAAAAAAGGGAGAAGAAAAAGAAACGTGCAAGTGCCACCGATACAAAAGGAGTTGATAAGCTTTTAAGCAAGCGTGAGAGATAGAGAAGAGAGACCTCGTGCGAATCTTGGTGTTTCATCTCTATGCAACCTAGCTATCGCCTCTCCTTGAGTTAGTGTGGCATCGAGCATCAACTTCGCTACTTGCTTTTTCCTTTTTCCGCTCACTCCTTGGTTGCACTAACCCCGCTTATCCCGTGTGTGCGTTCCACAACTTTCCCGTGTTTATAGCGATCTTCACTTTGACACTTGATTTTTGGACCTCACCCACTTTTAATAACATACTTAATTTTGGATTTCATCTTTTGGTTTTCCACCTTTCTCACCTACCACTAGATTTGCTAGCCTTTGCTTGTGGCTTTGCGTGTGTACCCGATACATTTGGTTTTGCTCTCGGTTCGGTTGATCGCCTCAATACTATCACACTAAGGTAAAAGTGCGAGGTAGTCTTCTTCCACTAACATACACAACATAGTTCTTGTCTTTCTATCATGGATAGGCACGGAGACGAAGCAAGAGAGGATGAAGTCCTACGCAACACCGAGAGGTTAGCTACCCAACACAATCTATGGGCACAACGCCAAGAGTTCAAGGAGGAACTCGCCTTGTTCGAGACACGCATCGACGAGCAATATGAGGAGGTGGCAAACAACTTCTCCATCGTCAATCAAGATATGACCCTCCTTCGAGAAGCAACGGACAACTTGAATGGCCAAATGGCGGCCAATGATGCGAACATGGAGCGGCGCATGGATAGTCTCGAGCGCGCCATCAACAACTTGGGTCGCCGACACCGACATCGCTCTACTTCCTCATCATCATCAAGCTCGGCGCAAGAGTACTACTCTCATGACTGCCATACGTCCTCAAGCTCCAACTCAAGGCATGAAGACCATCATCGCCTTCATCTCCCACATGCTCGTCATGAAGACTCTCGCTCCAACTCAAGGCGAGGAGAATTCCATCGCCATGCTTGTCCCCATGAACGTCCTCCACAAGAACAAGTTCTACACCAAGATCGTCATCAAGTGGATCGCCATGCCCACCATGGGTGTGACGACCAACCCCACGACAGCGTCATCCACAACATGGAACCGGCACCTCATCGTGAACCACATGTTGATGCTCAAGACCAAGGTCATCAAGACCCACCAAGGCGTGATTTCCGAAATCATCCTCGCCATGATCAACGTGGAAGAGGAGACCCGCAACATGATCAAGATGAGATGGCCATCAATGGGCGTCGTCAACAACCTCAACAACCTCGTCAAGATCTTCAACAAAATCATCATCGTGAACCAAGTGAAGCTAGTGTTAAACTTCAACGCCAACCCAATGCTATGGTTGGCCGTGGAAGACCTCCTCTACCACCTCAAGCCGCAAGAGATGAAGGCATCCGTCCTCGCCGAAGGAATTTGGAAGATGAAGAGAACATGTTTGGAAAGCTCAAGTTCAACATGCCCAAGTTCAAAGGTGAATACGATGCCGAGGCCTACCTCTCATGGGCACTCAAGATTGACAAGATCTTCCGCATCCACAATTACTCCGGTGCCAAGAAAGTGGCCATGGCGTCTCTTGAGTTTGAAGATTATGCCAACACTTGGTGGGAGCAAGTACTCACTCTAAGGGAAGAAAAGGGTGAACCCCCAATTGACACTTGGGAAGAGATGAAGGAAGAGATGCAAGCTCGCTTTGTACCAACACACTACATGACCGACCTCTTCAACAAACTACAAAAATTGAAGCAAGGCACCAAGACCGTTGAGGAGTTCTTCAAGGAGATGGAGTTAACTATGATGCGAGCCAACATCCAAGAGTCCGAGAACCAAACCATCGCTAGATTCTTCAATGGCCTCAACTACCCCATCAAGAGAATTGTGGAGTTCCAACAATATTCCAACATGGTTGAGTTGGTTCACCAAGCTTCCAAGGCCGAGCGCCAAGTGAATGAGGACATCAAGTACTCCAAGTCCAAGTCATACTTTGCCTCCAAGCTCGCTACAACAACTCCTACAACAAGTGTCAAACCCGCCGTGTCCTCTACACCATCCAAGCAACCGACTATCCAAAGTCGCATGAAGCAAACGGTGTCCTCCACCGCCTCCTCAAAGGCCTCTACGGGACCCTCTAATGTCACTTGTTTCAAGTGTGGCGCACAAGGCCACATGTCCTTTTGAGTGCAAGAATACCAAAGTCATGATCACTATGGAGAATGGTGACATAGAGACGCTAAGTGAAGGTGAATATGAAGCTCTTGTACAAGCCACCGTCGCCAATGAAGAAGATTATGATGAAGAAAGTGGACAAGACCCTCTATTATGTGTGCATGACCCAAGCCCTTCACTCGTGGTCACAAGGGTGCTAACAACTCAACCACAAGCTATGGAAGACCAAAGGTGCAACATCTTCCAAACCCGTGCCGGTATTGGTGGCAAGTCAATCAAGGTCATCATCGACGGAGGAAGTTGCCACAACTTAGCAAGCACCGAGTTGTGTGAGAAGCTCAACCTCACGCTTCGCAAGCATCCTCATACTTACCATGTCCAATGGTTGAGTGACAAGGGCAACGTCAAGATACAACATACCGTCACCATCAACTTCAAGATTGGCCCCTATGAAGACACTATTGAGTGTGATGTGGTGCCCATGACGGTGTGCCACATGTTGCTTGGCTGCCCATGGCAATTTGAAAAGAAGGCTATACATGACGGATACTCCAATGCATACACCTTCACGGTCAAGGATAAGAAGTTTGAGCTTCGCCCAATGACTCCTAGCCAAATCATCGCGGACAATGCGAAGGCTTTAGCGAGGACACAACAACACACCCACCATAGTGAGTTGAGAGGAGAGGGAGCGACCCACCAAAAGGAGAGTGAGCGCAACAAGCCATACATGAGTGAGAGAAAGAGCGTCCTCCTAGCCACCAAAAGCGAGTGGAGAGAAGTGCAAGCAAACCCATCCACCACCTTGCACTATGTGCTCATTTGCAAGGGACCGTCATCGGAGACAAACGACTTAACCAACATTCCTTCGTCTTTGTTGTCTCTTTTGAAGGAGTTTCAAGATGTCTTCCCCGACGAACTACCTCATGGGCTTCCACCGCTTCGGGGCATAGAGCACCGCATCGACCTCATACCCGACGCCCCGCTCCCAAACCGTGCCGCCTACCGCACCAACCCCGAAGACACAAAGGAGATTCAACGCTAAATACAAGATCTCCTCGCTAAAGGGTACGTTCGTGGAAGCCTTATTCCTTGTGCGGTTCCCGTGATTCTTGTGCCTAAACCGGATGAGA
This sequence comes from Lolium rigidum, assembly GCF_022539505.1. Lineage (NCBI taxonomy): Eukaryota > Viridiplantae > Streptophyta > Magnoliopsida > Poales > Poaceae > Lolium > Lolium rigidum. The sequence continues at coordinate 101,834,982 of NC_061511.1, forward strand.
CGCAACGAATGTGTATGGATTGTCGCCCCATCAATGCCATTACCGTTTGATACCGCCATCCCATTCCGCGTTTAGATGACATGCATGATGAGTTAAGTGGTGCCACGATTTTCTCTAAAGTCGATTTGCGTAGTGGCTACCACCAAATCCGCATGGCAATTGGTGATGAATGGAAGACGGCATTCAAGACCAAGCTTGGTCTCTATGAATGGCTTGTCATGCCATTTGGCCTTTCAAATGCTCCATCAACTTTTATGCGTCTCATGAATCACATCTTGCGACCTCTCATTGGCAAGAGTGTGGTTGTCTATTTCGATGATATTCTCATTTATAGCAAAAATCTCGAGGACCATGTGCAACATGTGAGAGAAGTCTTATGCATCTTGCGCCATGAGAAGCTTTATGCAAACCTTCCCAAATGCACATTTTCCCAAAACAAATTGGTTTTCCTTGGATTTGTGATTTCCGCCAATGGCATTGAAGTAGATGCTTCGAAGGTTGACGTCATACATAATTGGCCCACGCCTACCACCGTTGGTCAAGTTCGAAGCTTCAATGGACTTGTCGGTTTCTACCGCCGCTTTGTGAAAGATTTTAGCACCATTGCTTGCCCTTTGAATGAGCTTACCAAAAAGAATGTCCCGTTTGTGTGGGGCAAGGCTCAACAAGATGCTTTTGATGAATTGAAGAAACGCCTTACCGAAGCACCACTCCTCGTCCTTCCGAACTTTGCAAAAACTTTTGAAATTGAGTGTGATGCGAGTGGACTTGGTATTGGTGGTGTTCTTATGCAAGATGGCAAACCCGTGGCATACTATAGTGAGAAGTTGGATGGCGCACGCCTCAACTATCCTATTTATGACAAGGAAATTTATTCTTTGGTTCGTGTTCTTGAAATTTGGCAACACTACCTTTGGCCGAAAGAGTTTATCATTCATTCCGACCATGAGTCTTTGAAGTATTTGAAAAGCCAACACAATTTGAACAAACGACATGCAAAATGGGTTGAGTTCATTGAGTCCTTTCCGTATGTTATCAAATACAAGAAGGGCAAGGACAATGTAGTGGCGGATGCTCTTTCCCGCAAAAACACCCTTTTGCTTACTCGTTTGGATTTTCATGTCTTCGGACTTGAGGAGATCATCCTTCCGATTCTTTCTTTGCACCAATATTTGAGAAGTGTTCCGTTGAACAAGGATTCAATGACTTCTACTTGCACGATGGCTACTTGTTTAAAGCTAACAAAATTTGCATACCCGAGTCTTCTCTTCGAAAGTTACTTTTGCAAGAGTCACATGGAGGTGGCCTCATGGGACACTTTGGACGAGAGAAGACATATGCAATGCTTTCAACCCACTACTATTGGCCAAGAATGTACCGCGACGTGGAACGCCTTTGCCGACGGCAGTGGCGGATCCAGGATTTTATGTTAGGGTGGGTCAATTAGATTGTTTTTAAAAATATATGAAGCATGTCAATGTACATGTATAAAATTTACTATAAAGCACAACGAAATAAGATTCATAAAGTCTGAAATTTGCATATGAAAATATTACATATCCGCAGTAATGTAAAGAGGTGCAATGTCCCGGCTCCTCTTCATGTTTCAATAGTTCAACAATGTAAAATAATACATACTAATTAATCAATTCTCCAACAACATTTGCTATATTTTTCTATTCATTGACTACTAATGAACTAATATCACAATTCTAGAATGAGAAAAGCACACAATTAAAGAAGATATAAGAGACATGGAGCTGGCAACTAGCACTAGCAGTCTAGCAACCGGACGGACACTCACAGTTGAAGTTGGAAACGGAAGAAACCTAGTCAGATTTTACCTTGCAGAGTGTGCTACCTGATTTATCAATGAATGCCTCAACCTGACCCAAGTGTGCTTTGTTATGTATTACTTATGCCATGCTCACCTGCTGGCCTGCAGATTGCAGCGCCGCTGCCTGCGCGTTTCCCGCCTATCATGTCGGACTGCCGGCGGCTGCAACCATCTATCATCGCCCTCCGTGGAGGAGAGCCGGATTAGAAGTCTATCTAGCGATTGAGAAAGGGAGGGGAGATGGCAAGATCGATCTGGACTCGTTCAGGAATCACAAGTTCGGGCCGACGAGAAAAGCACAACATCTAGTGGATGGATTTTTCATTGCCTGGCTTGGCTTAGTGTTTATTTTCTTCAGATAATATTTACTATGGGCTGAAAGGCCAATTTCTTAGGGTGGGGCACGCCCCACCCTTACACCCTACTGGCTCTGCCCCTGGCCGACGGTGCACAACTTGCTTACAAGCTAAGTCCACCTCCAACCCCTATGGCCTTTATACACCATTGTCTATTCCTTATGCCCCTTGGTCGGATATAAGTATGGATTTTGTACTAGGATTGCCTCGCACCAAACATGGTCATGATTCAATCTTTGTGGTAGTGGATAGGTTCTCTAAAATGGCTCATTTCATACCATGCCATAAGACCGATGATGCTTCACACATTGCTTCGTTGTTTTTCAGGGAAATTGTTCGCCTACACGGAATACCGGCAAGCACTGTGTCGGATCGAGACATCAAGTTTATGAGCTATCTATGGAAGTCGCTCATGGAAAAGTTTGGAGTGAAGCTTTTGTTCCCATCATCCTCGCACCCGCAAACGGACGGACAAACGGAAGTGGTCAATCGAAGCCTCTCCACTCTTCTACGCACACTAGTGAAGAAAAACTTGAAGTCATGGGAAGAGTGCCTTCCGCACGCGGAGTTCGCCTACAATCGAGCCACGCACTCTACAACATCACGGAGTCCCTTCATGATCGTCTACGGTTTCGACCCTCCCACGGCACTCGACATCCTCCCACTCCCACTTCATGAGAGGAAAAACATGGACTTCGACAAGCGAACCACCGCCATGAAGAAACTACATGAAGAAACAAGAGCAACCATCCAAGAACATGTGCTTCGTCAAGCTACCCGCCTTAACGCCAAGAAAAAGGAAAGGATATTTGAAGAAGGAGACCTCATTTGGATTCACTTTCGCAAAGAGCGATTCCCTCATGAACGAAACTCGAAGCTAAAGCCCTGAGGAGATGGACCTTTCAAAGTCCTCAAACGCATCAACAACAACGCCTACGTCATCGACATACCAACCTCCAAGTACTTGGTGAGCAACACGTTCAACATCTCGGATCTCTCACCCTATCATGGAGGTGAGGAGGAACAAGATTCGAGGATGACTCTCTCCCAAGGGGGGGAGATGATGCGGGGTGGCCTTTGGACACCTCCTCCTCAAGACCGTCAAGCCCTCCTCGTGGCCCAATGACACGAGCTCGGGCCAAAGCCATACACCAAGAGGTGAAATCGCTCCTCTCCACACTTACCTTGAACTCTTCATTGGATGGAATGCTACCTCATGCCGATATGCTTTGTGTTATTAGGTACGAGGGGCGTCAAGGCCCCGGAGAGGAGGACACACCATGGTCAAGAGGAGGAGAGGAGCAGCTGGACGTGAAGATGGGCATGGAGCTGGACCCGACGTCACCCGAAGCGCGCGAAGGGGAAAAGGAAGCCGGCCGGCCCAGGACCCGGTCCGACCGGATCCCTGACCGGGCCACCCGGTCCAGACCGGATCCCAGGCTGGTGCCAACCGGGCGCAGTACTGAGGCTCCGGGACCCCTCGTCGGTCGCCATCCGGCCCAGGTCCGGTTGGACCGGATCCTGACCGGCTTTCATGACTTGTCTCGACCGGACCGGCCTAAGTCGGTTACTTTTGTACCTTTTCGACCTGTGTCGCCCTGTGGACCTATATAAGTACCTAGGACGCCCCCTTTTACTCTTTAGACATAATCTTGGCTTAAAACTACTTTTGAGCTTTGTCTCCCTAGGGTTAGAACTCCCTTTGTATCAAGGCTACTCTTGTTGGGGATTTGGCTACTTGTGAGTGAGATTCAAGTGTGCTCCACTCTCTCTCCCTCACCGGTCTCCGTCTCCAACCCCGATCTCTCACCCGGAATTCTACCTCGCGTCTCTTCCGGTTGATTCTATTGGCGTGGTCCATCGAGCCACGAGAGTAAGATTCGATTGTATCGGGTTGGTGTGCGTGGGTTTGTTCTTCGTGTTCTTCGTGTTCTTCATCCTCTCCCTCTTTTCCCCTCTTGATTTCGGGTCAATCGCGAGATCGGGCCACAAACTAGGTCTTAGACCTCATCAAACCCAAGAACAAGAACAAAACCCTCCCTCTAGTGTGCAAGATCAAGGACAAGATCAACCAAACGTTCATGATGGCTCCAATGAGGATCCATTCAATTTGTGTCATTCACCGAATAATGTCCAAGATCAAGCACATGATGTTGAGCAATCTTAAGAAATTGAGGAAGCTCAAGTTGAAGGTCAAGACGGGGACCCAAATGATCAAGTTGATCAAGTGATACCTCCAAGGCCAAGAAGAACCAAGGAGGAGATCGGGGCCCATCGTCTAGCAAGAAGAGATAGGAACTTGGAAATTCTTGGGCACACTCATGATAAGGTCCTAAGTGATGTAAGAGGAAGAGTTTCCACAAGAAGACAATTGGCTAACTTTAGCAATCATCATGCTTATATCTCCTTAGTGGAACCCAAGAAAGTATTTGAGGCTCTTGAAGATACGGATTGGTTGGAAGCTATGCATGAGGAACTCAACAACTTCAAGCGCAATAAAGTTTGGACCTTAGTAGAGAATCCAAAGGAGTGCCGCAATGTTATAGGCACTAAATGGATTTTCAAGAACAAGCAAGATGAGTTTGGAAATGTTGTGAGGAACAAGGCAAGATTGGTAGCTCAAGGTTTCTCTCAATTGAAGGAATTGACTTTGGAGAAACTTATGCTCCCGTGGCTCTCCTTGAGTCCATCCGTATCCTTCTTGCTTATGCATCGCATCATAACTTTAAGTTACAACAAATGGATGTGAAAAGTGCATTTCTTAATGGTCCTTTGCATGAAGAGGTTTGTATTAAGCAACCCTCAGGGTTTGAGGATCTCAACTTTCCTAACCATGTCTATAAGCTTGATAAAGCACTTTATGGTCTCAAACAAGCTCCTAGAGCTTGGTACGAGCACCTTAAAGAATTGTTGATAGACCGTGGGTTTGATGTTGGGCTAATCGATCCCACTCTTTTTACTAAGAGGGTCAATGGGGAGCTTTTCGTTTGCCAATTATATGTTGATGATATTATCTTTGGCTCTATTAACAAAGCTTTTAATGATGAATTTTCAAAGCTTATGACCGATAGGTTTGAGATGTCTATGATGGGAGAGATGAGGTTCTTTCTTGGTTTTGAGATCAAGCAATTGAGAGAAGGGACTTTCATCAATCAAGCAAAATATCTCCAAGACATGCTCAAGAGGTTCAAGATGACCGAGATGAAGGGTGTAGCCACTCCTATGGTTACTAAATGTCATCTTGCACTATATCCCAATGGTAAAGAGGTGGATCAAAAGGTATATCTGTAACACCCCAACTTTTTCAACCTTGATTAGTTGTCCTTATTTCAAAAATCAGGGGGAACAAAAACTTTTTCTATAGACTAATTAAGATGAATTGCCTTGATCTGTTTGCTATGATGAATTGCCTTGATCTGTTGGTAGATGTATTGTCTTGATTTGCTTGTTGAATTTTGTCTTGAGCTACCTCATAGAACGACACCCCTAGTGGTTAAACAAGCAACTCACCAAATAAAACACATGTGTGGCTTAGGAAGAATTGTTTTCCTTCTTACTACATCAAACCTCTCTCCTGATGACAACATGGGTGTGCCATCTTGATTTTTCTCTTTGTGGTACAAGATAGCTCAATCATCCTTAATTCACAACTTGGTGATCTCAATGCATGGATCTCATCTGTGCATCTCCCTCTACAATTTCCACATCCCGCATGTCTCATTCTACCCTTGCATCACATATATTCAACTTGATCTTATACCCTATCCAATGATTCAACTCTAGATCACTTCCTTCACTTTTACCTCTTGTTTTTATTCAAGTTTAATCTTCACAAAACCAAGAGTGGGAATGATGGATACATTTTGTAGCCACCATCTACCCTTGAGAACACTCCTCCCTAAATTAGTTTCCCTCCTCAAAAATCCTACAGTTCTCCTTCTCTAGTTTTGATCACAAAACTACTTCTAGTTTTATTAAAACTTTCCAAGATTTCTCTTCAAAGAAAACAAGGAACTAAAATGGGTTTTGTTTTTCATCCCATTTCTACCAAGTATTGATTTATAAAACATTATTTCTATTTTGCTTTGTTTTAACAAAAAGCTTGTTTATGGTACCTATACCATTTCTTGTTTCCCTCTTGATTATTTTACATTTGAGAAAAACTCTACCTAACTTTAGAAAGCATGTAGAATATTTTGAATTCCTATGTTCCAACTAGTTTTCTCTCAACCTTTTCAAATTCCATTTCCACTTGGGTTCTTTCCCAATTGTCTCTAGACAATTGAGGTGTGTCCCATACCTTTCAATTAAACTCTTTTTCAAATGGCAACTCTTGCACATCTTATGCACATCTCTGATCCACCACATTGTATCCCCTCCATCCTCCAATTTTTGATCAAATGGATGATCATTTGATATTTTCAAATCACTCCCAATTTACCTCTTATTTGAAGAACAAGTTATATCTCATCATACCCATCTCAATCCTCTATTCTTTTCCATCATCACCCTGACCTCATGAATTGGTGATTTCTGCCACCATATTCATCCTTGTGAGTACATGGTTACTTCACTCACCATGTCTCTTAGTCTTGCTCTATAATTGTCTAAACCACCATCACCATCCCATTTACCTTGACATGCACATGCATTGTTGCATGTGGTCCATCCCAATCCTTCCAAAATTGAATTCTTATAAAAGCTACTAATCATCAAATATACCTTGGGAACTATCTTCATCATAAGTTGGTCTCAACCAAAGTGGTGGAGATTATTCTCATGGCACATGTCACCTTCATACTACTTTTTATCTATATGTATCTACTCCTATTTTTATCATCATCAAAGTCAGTCTTTGACATTTTCTCCTCAATATCATGCACACATCTATTCACATGGATGTTGTGCCTCTCCCTCACATTGTTCACTCGTATTTGGCAAGAATGGAGCCGGCCAATTGTGTTGGCATGGCAATTTCGGCCAGCCACTTTCCTCCTCACTTTCTTCTCTTGCAAGCATTGCCTCCCAACTACTCCAATCAATAAATGGGCAGCCACCTTCCTTGGCCAATGAAAAAGGAGGCAGCCACCCCTCTCCCTCTATAAATACCCCCTTGGCCAGCCACCACCTCCCCCTTTGCTCATTTTCTTCACTCTCCACTCCCTCACACTCTCCTCCTCTCCTCCACCACGAAATGCTGCTCCTCCTAGCAACCATGGCCGGCCATGGCCATGGAAACCTCTCCAAGATGCAACTTCCTCCTTCCTCAAGCTTCCCCTCACCATGAGAGCTTCCCTCTCCCTCTCTTCTCCCCAACCCTAGATGGTTTTCTCTCCTCTTCCTCTTCCTCCATTGCTAAGATTGGATCTTGATGCAGGTGCATGTTGGTCCAAGCATGGAGAAGCTTGAGCTATCCTCAGATCTGAAGTTCTTGAGCAAAGTTCGTCCAAAACCTTGCAGTAATTTCTGTATCTTGCTGTTTCAGATTCTGGTACGAAATTGTAAAATCCGCCAAATCTCGTGTGCAGATCCAAATCGAGTGATTCAAAGTTCCGCAGATAGGTATTTGAAAGGTCTACAACTTGGCGTTGGTCTCATCCTCAAATTCGTTACGGATTTTGCATGGTAAATAAAGTCCTGAAAACATGCAGAATCACTGTTTGTTAGATTTCTCCCGTTTTACAAAACCTTTTTGAGCAAACTCAACTGTGGGTGAAAGCCCTCTTCAGTACCTTCATTTTGGCGGTGGTTTCACTTCGATTGACCTCCTGAAACTGAAATGGTTCACAGATCAAGATCTGGTCAGATCTGACTTTGTCGAATTAAACCAGGAGCTTGGAGACGAATTTTTGAATGAAACCAACTGGGTAAGAACCACCTCTTCAATACCTTTCAGATGCAGCAGACCTCATATTTTTATGATTTGTGTATGATTTTTGATGAATTAAACTTGTTCTGTATGTTCTGCAGACATGGCTGTTAGCTTTTAATTCATCAAAAATCCATTTTTGAACCTAATTGAGTGATTCCACTTCTGTAGGATTACTGAATGTTTTCTTAATCATCTCAAACAAGTTTCAAACCTTTATCTATTCTGTAACTCCAGAGGTGAAGCAAATGGTATAGACATGCAGTAATCTTGTCAATCCATTTGTGAGAGTTTCAGAAACAATTTGAACCCAAATCCAATTGTGTATGCATCTATGTTTAAATATATTTCAAATGCCAGTGGCCTCATATTTTTAGGATTTTTCTACGATTTATGGCTTACAGATCTTGTTTTCTGTACAGTCAGATTCAAAGAAATTCCTAAAATTGTAGGTTTAATATTTTTGGGTGATTCCAATTGGGTTAGTCTTGTATTAGTACTGGCTATATAGGAAAAATATTATTAGTCTCTGTTCATACATATTTGTTACTGTTAGTAATGTTTATGTGTGACATGCATTGTTGAAGCAAAACCTTTCGGTTTATTTAAAACCCTTGACCAACTCTTTTTGGTAGAGATGGGCAACCATTGTTTTATGCTTGCAAAGCAAAACCTCTGCAACTTAACATTAGCTCTTTTGTTTAGCTTGAGTTTTCAAATGATGTGGAATATTGTTTACTTCCTATTCTTGTGTAGTGTTATGTAAGCTTTATAAAATAGAGAGAATGATTTCCCACTTTTCCAAAAATGTTTCAAATTATAATATGAACGTTTGTGATGCCAAACTAATGCACTTGTCCTCTTTATGATGTTATCTACCAGGGGATATTTGGTTTATGCCATGGTGATAACCGAGAGAGGCAATTGCTAAGCATGGTACTCTCATACCTTTATTAGGTAAATAAAATGGCGTTTCTTCTAGATGCTTTGTAGTATCTATATGTCCTTAATATGTTAGCCTTAGTAGAGTGGTTAGTTTTTGATTGATGCTTGTTTCTTATTGTTTTGTTGGTGCAATGTGTTTGATTGTGTTCCTTTTATATTTTCCGACGATAGATGCGAACGATTCCGGAGAAGAAGAAGTGGATCGGACAAGGATTTTATTTATATTGTTGGTATTCTTATATTGATGAAGTTGAAGAAGTCCAGGGACAAATAAGCCAAGGCAAGCCATTTACTTTGACTCCTTGATTATCCATGTTCTTGGTTGAGATCCTTCTATCCTTGGTCTCTTGATTTCTTGTGTTTCCTTGGGTTTGCTTAATTTGATTCTTTTACATACTTGCTACCAAGTGTGTAATGTCCCCTCTCGATATTTTGCGTACTTACTCTAAGTATGTGAATCACATTTCACCGCCTTTTGACATCCTAATTCTAGTAAACACTTGGGATAATATCATTAAAATTGCCCTACTTTTTGAGTATCTCCATTCATGCTCAATCGGAGTATGGATGCCTTTGACACCCTTCATGTTATGATGGCAATCATTATGCTATTTACATCTTAGTTCACACATAAACTTTAGGTTGGGAAAACCCTCAAGGTTTTACCTTGTTGTAAAAGTTTTTGTTAAAAACCTTGGGTGTAATGTTATGCCCGAGTGAGAATTTGAGAAAGGAAAGGATTTGGTAAAAATGATGGGGATGAGAAAGTGGTTGGGATATTACGAAAACTTTGGCGCCTAAGTACTCACCCATGACAACAAACTAGCGCAACCACATTACTCCAACATGGGCACGGGGCTTAGCTCGACGTTCGTTCTCTTTAGCATGAGGCACCGCACAACTATACAAGGGTACGGTTACCCCGAGTCCGGATTGTCGAGGTTGGGACAATAGTATAACGGGAGGCCTTCGGGGCTGACCCGTCCGGAAGACACTATGGGTCTCCCGGCTTGGCGGTGGAGCCACGCTCAAAAGGAGGTGAGCTGCCACGGTGCCGGGGAGGTACATACTCCATAGGGTAGGACCTCTTGCTAATTAGAATGGGCGAAAGGCTTCGATCGGTTATCCGATACCCACATACTTTCGTATGATGGCCCGGGGATGATCCCGGCGGATTTATCGGATCTTGTGGGGAAAGTGTGCAAACTCTGCAGAGTGAAATCTATTCGAATAGCCGTGTCCGCGGTCATGGACGGTTGGATTGGCTGTTGCTTAGCCTGATGTGTTTTGTTTATGAAAATGTTTGACAAAGGAAAGAAACGGGATTTGTGTTGGAGTACATGGAGTACTTGGAAAAATGGTTGTTGACCACAATGAGGTGGTCGGAAAAGGATTGATAAAAATTGGGTCTACCCTTCCTAAGTGTTTATGTCGTGAAAGATCCTTCTAAATGAAGTCAAGTAGTGATGTCTTAGATATATTCTCTCATCTCCTTCACCCATGAAGTTGAGATGCTAACTCCACTAAACCACTTCTTCTCTTCTACATAACATATTCTTGTTATATAAGTGGTCATTCCCTCTTGATCTCCTAGTTAGTCCTCGGTACCTTGTTCTCCTTGTTATGTTACTTTGTAAATGGTTTGCGAGTACAATTCAAATGTACTCACGGCTTTGTCCCTGGCTATTTACTTGGCCAGACCTGGAGGACTTCGACAGATGAAGAAGGAGTTGACGACGTCTATGCGAGCTAGGAACGTCTTCCCAATCAGTTGCCTGTAGGGTTATGGCAGATGACTTGGGTACTACGCTGTTGAAGTGATGTTGCTACTCTGATGTTTAGTTAGGCCCTTCGAGGCTATTATGTAAGTAATGGTCATGTGACCTCATTGTAATTTTCTTATTCCGCTTTGTAATGGATGGTGTAATTTGATATCAGTTCGGTTATGTGTTCACGACGCACTGATCATGGGATCGTGAACTGTATACATAACGGGGATTTTGGACAGCTAGTCCGGGGTCCCCACGAGCTGGTATCGAGCTATCTCGACTGTAGGAGACCTTAGTTAGCATGGACGTTAGCTAGGAAACTATTACTTGGGGAAAACTATTTATGAAAAAATTTATTTCTTTAGTCGGAAGTGTAGCTTCTACTTCTCTTATTTATTCAAAGCTTCTAAATTCTTATCTCTCTGCTTTATAAAAGGGTTTGAAAGTTCTTACTCTATTGTCTCATCCAATTCAAACCTACATATTGGACGATGTCCCCGACTCAGACCGGAGACTCTAAGTCGAAGATGGATCAACCTTTTATGAAGTCTCACGTATCTCCAACAACAGCTATTGAAGATTGGATGTCGACTTAGTCGTGCTCATGTAGGGATGATAACATCATGTCTCTGGTTTTCACCAAAGTATGTCAAAGATCTGACCTTGTTCCTCCTTGGGCTTGCACTTTTTGCAGTCGTCAGGGGTCAAGTCCTCAGTTTCTTGACTAGTAATTTTAGGCCAGCCACGAGAAGATCTCGACTTCGGGAGCACCTCAACGAGTTACCTCTTCGAAGACCTCATGTTTCCGAGATGTCGAGACTAGAAGTTCTACACGGTTTTCTCCTCCGCCTCAACATCAACGACTCAACACCCGGCCCCTTCACCACCAACGATTACAAGGTTCCTTATTGAAGACGATGCCAACAAGATGAAGACGTCAACATATGCGACCAGCCCCAAACCTATAGGATGGATAGGACAAACCCAATCGCTTTGATTGAACTACCCCGCGCATTAAGAATTTCTGGTACTTAGAGTACCATGTCTGGTTTGATGATTGCTTGTAGTTCCCTAATGTGCTGACGTGAGTGTTTGTATCTGTTTGCTATGTGCATGTATGTCTTGCTATTTAGACGTTCCCGCCCTTTTTAATTGTTTGAAATATTTAAAACAGAAATTAAAAACGGAAATCTGCCAGTATACTGTTTTGCTAATAAAAATAGTTTGGTAGCTCCGATGGATGTGATTCCAATTGCACTAGAACCAGTATGAAATTATCTTTCAGATGCCACTGACCTTGTATTTTTAGGATTTTTGTACGATTTTTAATAAATAAAACTTGATCACTGTTTCTGGTTAGTATTTTGAGTCTCAAAAATTGAAAAATAAATATTTTTGAATGATTCCAATTGTGTTGATCTTGTTTTGTTACTGTGCATATAGGAAAAATACCAGTAGCCTCTGTTAGTGGTATTTTGTTTCTGGTTATGGTTGTATGGGTGTCACATGCTATGACAGGATTAAAGTTTGCCTCGCCGATGTATTGCTAACTGCTAGTTAGTTGGATAGATTAACGAATTACTCTAACTCTAAACCCGTTAGCAGTTGTTTTTCAACCGTCAGGGAAACTAACTCAGACCCCTATCTACGCCGACTAGTTTCAAGGTCATCTGAAGCATCTCCACTTCATCAAGAAAGCAGAAGCCCCTACCTTCAAGAGTGACTGCACCTCTACCAGAAGACTTACTAACTTGGTCTAACCTTGGTATATAATCGCGCTAACCTCAAGGATATCTTCTTGAAAACTACCCTCGAACACACCGTCTAACAAGTTGAGAGAACAATAGCGTCAAAGCCGAGCTACATCACATGGTTCATCTGGTCCTCATCAAATGAAGCTTCGAAGGTACTCCAAGACTCAAGACTTTAGGCGTAGTTTACCCGCTAACTTCTTAGTTGTTACCGAAATCAGCACCGACCCTCAAGCTGAAGATTGTCTTCGACGACCCCGTTGCTGCTTCATATGGGTACCAACCAGGCGTTTCTTCAACTTTCTAACTCGCCGCGCGTCCCATACGGTTCGGTTAACACCGTGAGTGCCTCTTGAAGTGGTGGTCCGCACGTCGCCCCGAAGATTCTTCGACTGAACAAGGAAGACCGATGACTTCTTCCGAAGCCCCAGACAGAACTACAAGGCGAAGCTCTGAGTTTTTCCGAGAACCCGATGAAAAATCTTAAGGGTGGAAGACTTCGTCTTCCACTAAAATCAAGCTAACTCTAAAAGGGTTTTCAGCCCTGCTCAAGCACCGTTGGGTGCACTAACCCTCCCACAGTCTTGAACCTCCGCCAGGATCGTGAAGAAGCTACAGATCCAACACCTGCATGGAGTAGTCAACCTCTTCATGAAGCTCGCCATCGGCCGAAATCCAACATGTCTCCCAGAAGATGAAGAAAACGACTTTCTCTACAACGGCACGTCTACAGAAGAATGGAGTCTGACATTGGTTAAACTTTATAACCCCTCTAGTTCTACACTCAGTAATCTCGGGACGAGATTATTTTAAGGGTGGAAGATCTGTAACACCCCAACTTTTTCAACCTTGATTAGTTGTCCTTATTTCAAAAATCAGGGGGAACAAAAACTTTTTCTATAGACTAATTAAGATGTATTGCCTTGATCTGTTTGCTATGATGAATTGCCTTGATCTGTTGGTAGATGTATTGTCTTGATTTGCTTGTTGAATTTTGTCTTGAGCTACCTCATAGAACGACACCCCTAGTGGTTAAACAAGCAACTCACCAAATAAAACACATGTGTGGCTTAGGAAGAATTGTTTTCCTTCTTACTACATCAAACCTCTCTCCTGATGACAACATGGGTGTGCCATCTTGATTTTTCTCTTTGTGGTACAAGATAGCTCAATCATCCTTAATTCACAACTTGGTGATCTCAATGCATGGATCTCATCTGTGCATCTCCCTCTACAATTTCCACATCCTGCATGTCTCATTCTACCCTTGCATCACATATATTCAACTTGATCTTATACCCTATCCAATGATTCAACTCTAGATCACTTCCTTCACTTTTACCTCTTGTTTTTATTCAAGTTTAATCTTCACAAAACCAAGAGTGGGAATGATGGATACATTTTGTAGCCACCATCTACCCTTGAGAACACTCCTCCCTAAATTAGTTTCCCTCCTCAAAAATCCTACAGTTCTCCTTCTCTAGTTTTGATCACAAAACTACTTCTAGTTTTATTAAAACTTTCCAAGATTTCTCTTCAAAGAAAACAAGGAACTAAAATGGGTTTTGTTTTTCATCCCATTTCTACCAAGTATTGATTTATAAAACATTATTTCTATTTTGCTTTGTTTTAACAAAAAGCTTGTTTATGGTACCTATACCATTTCTTGTTTCCCTCTTGATTATTTTACATTTGAGAAAAACTCTACCTAACTTGAGAAAGCAAGTAGAATATTTTGAACTCCTATGTTCCAACTAGTTTTCTCTCAACCTTTTCAAATTCCATTTCCACTTGGGTTCTTTCCCAATTGTCTCTAGACAATTGAGGTGTGTCCCATACCTTTCAATTAAACTCTTTTTCAAATGGCAACTCTTGCACATCTTATGCACATCTCTCGATCCACCACATTGTATCCCCTCCATCCTCCAATTTTTGATCAAATGGATGATCATTTGATATTTTCAAATCACTCCCAATTTACCTCTTATTTGAAGAACAAGTTATATCTCATCATACCCATCTCAATCCTCTATTCTTTTCCATCATCACCCTGACCTCATGAATTGGTGATTTCTGCCACCATATTCATCCTTGTGAGTACATGGTTACTTCACTCACCATGTCTCTTAGTCTTGCTCTATAATTGTCTAAACCACCATCACCATCCCATTTACCTTGACATGCACATGCATTGTTGCATGTGGTCCATCCCAATCCTTCCAAAATTGAATTCTTATAAAAGCTACTAATCATCAAATATACCTTGGGAACTATCTTCATCATAAGTTGGTCTCAACCAAAGTGGTGGAGATTATTCTCATGGCACATGTCACCTTCATACTCCTTTTTATCTATATGTATCTACTCCTATTTTTATCATCATCAAAGTCAGTCTTTGACATTTTCTCCTCAACATCATGCACATATCTATTCACATGGATGTTGTGCCTCTCCCTCACATTTCTCACTTGTATTTGGCAAGAAGGAGCCGACCAATTGTTTTGGCATGGCAATTTCGGCCAGCCACTGTTCCTCCTCACTTTCTTCTCTTGCAAGCATTGCCTCCCAACTACTCCAATCAATAAATGGGCAGCCACCTTCCTTGGCCAATGAAAAAGGAGGCAGCCACCCTCTCCCTCTATAAATACCCCTTGGCCAGCCACCACCTCCCCCTTTGCTCATTTTCTTCACTCTCCACTCCCTCACACTCTCCTCCTCTCCTCCACCACGAAATGCTGCTCCTCCTAGCAACCATGGCCGGCCATGGCCATGGAAACCTCTCCAAGATGCAACTCCCTCCTTCCTCAAGCTTCCCCTCACCATGAGAGCTTCCCTCTCCCTCTCTTCTCCCCAACCCTAGATGGTTTTCTCTCCTCTTCCTCTTCCTCCATTGCTAAGATTGGATCTTGATGCAGGTGCATGTTGGTCCAAGCATGGAGAAGCTTGAGCTATCCTCAGATCTGAAGTTCTTGAGCAAAGTTCGTCCAAAACCTTGCAGTAATTTCTGTATCTTGCTGTTTCAGATTCTGGTACGAACTTGTAAAATCCGCCAAATCTCGTGTGCAGATCCAAATCGAGTGATTCAAAGTTCCGCAGATAGGTATTTAAAAGATCTACAACTTGGCGTTGGTCTCATCCTCAAATTCGTTACGGATTTTGCATGGTAAATAAAGTCCTGAAAACATGCAGAATCACTGTTTGTTAGATTTCTCCCGTTTTACAAAACCTTTTTGAGCAAACTCAACTGTGGGTGAAAGCCCTCTTCAGTACCTTCATTTTGGCGGTGGTTTCACTTCGATTGACCTCCTGAAACTGAAATGGTTCACAGATCAAGATCTGGTCAGATCTGACTTTGTCGAATTAAACCAGGAGCTTGGAGACGAATTTTTGAATGAAACCAACTGGGTAAGAACCACCTCTTCAATACCTTTCAGATGCAGCAGACCTCATATTTTTATGATTTGTGTATGATTTTTGATGAATTAAACTTGTTCTGTATGTTCTGCAGACATGGCTGTTAGCTTTTAATTCATCAAAAATCCATTTTTGAACCTAATTGAGTGATTCCACTTCTGTAGGATTACTGAATGTTTTCTTAATCATCTCAAACAAGTTTCAAACCTTTATCTATTCTGTAACTCCAGAGGTGAAGCAAATGGTATAGACATGCAGTAATCTTGTCAATCCATTTGTGAGAGTTTCAGAAACAATTTGAACCCAAATCCAATTGTGTATGCATCTATGTTTAAATATCTTTCAAATGCCAGTGGTCCTCATATTTTTAGGATTTTTCTACGATTTATGGCTTACAGATCTTGTTTTCTGTACAGTCAGATTCAAAGAAATTCCTAAAATTGTAGGTTAAATATTTTTGGGTGATTCCAATTGGGTTAGTCTTGTATTAGTACTGGCTATATAGGAAAAATATTATTAGTCTCTGTTCATACATATTTGTTACTGTTAGTAATGTTTATGTGTGACATGCATTGTTGAAGCAAAACCTTTCGGTTTATTTAAAACCCTTGACCAACTCTTTTTGGTAGAGATGGGCAACCATTGTTTTATGCTTGCAAAGCAAAACCTCTGCAACTTAACATTAGCTCTTTTGTTTAGCTTGAGTTTTCAAATGATGTGGATTATTGTTTACTTCCTATGCTTGTGTAGTGTTTTGTAAGCTTTATAAAATAGAGAGAATGATTTCCCGCTTTTCCAAAAATGTTTCAAATTATAATATGAACGTTTGTGATGCCAAACTAATGCACTTGTCCTCTTTATGATGTTATCTACCAGGGGATATTTGGTTTATGCCATGGTGATAACCGAGAGAGGCAATTGCTAAGCATGGTACTCTCATACCTTTATTAGGTAAATAAAATGGCGTTTCTTCTAGATGCTTTGTAGTATCTATATGTCCTTAATATGTTAGCCTTAGTAGAGTGGTTAGTTTTTGATTGATGCTTGTTGCTTATTGTTTTGTTGGTGCAATGTGTTTGATTGTGTTCCTTTTATATTTTCCGACGATAGATGCGAACGATTCCGGAGAAGAAGAAGTGGATCGGACAAGGATTTTATTTATATTGTTGGTATTCTTATATTGATGAAGTTGAAGAAGTCCAGGGACAAATAAGCCAAGGCAAGCCATTTACTTTGACTCCTTGATTATCCATGTTCTTGGTTGAGATCCTTCTATCCTTGGTCTCTTGATTTCTTGTGTTTCCTTGGGTTTGCTTAATTTGATTCTTTTACATACTTGCTACCAAGTGTGTAATGTCCCCTCTCGATATTTTGCGTACTTACTCTAAGTATGTGAATCACATTTCACCGCCTTTTGACATCCTAATTCTAGTAAACACTTGGGATAATATCATTAAAATTGCCCTACTTTTTGAGTATCTCCATTCATGCTCAACTGGAGTATGGATGCCTTTGACACCCTTCATGTTATGATGGCAATCATTATGCTTTTACATCTTAGTTCACACATAAACTTTAGGTTGGGAAAACCCTCAAGGTTTTATCTTGTTGTAAAAGTTTTTGTTAAAAACCTTGGGTGTAAGGTTATGCCCGAGTGAGAATTTGAGAAAGGAAAGGATTTGGTAAAAATGATGGGGATGAGAAAGTGGTTGGGATATTACGAAAACTTTGGCGCCTAAGTACTCACCCATGACAACAAACTAGCGCAACCACATTACTCCAACATGGGCACGGGGCTTAGCTCGATGTTCGTTCTCTTTAGCATGAGGCACCGCACAACTATACAAGGGTACGGTTACCCCCGAGTCCGGATTGTCGAGGTTGGGACAATAGTATAACGGGAGGCCTTCGGGGCTGACCCGTCCGGAAGACACTATGGGTCTCCTGGCTTGGCGGTGGAGCCACGCTCAAAAGGAGGTGAGCTGCCACGGTGCCGGGGAGGTACATACTCCATAGGGTAGGACCTCTTGCTAATTAGAATGGGCGAAAGGCTTCGACTGGTTATCCGAAACCCACATACTTTCGTATGATGGCCCGGGGATGATCCCGGCGGATTTATCAGATCTTGTGGGGAAAGTGTGCAAACTCTGCAGAGTGAAATCTATTCGAATAGCCGTGTCCGCGGTCATGGACGGTTGGATTGGCTGTTGCTTAGCCTGATGTGTTTTGTTTATGATAATGTTTGACAAAGGAAAGAAACGGGATTTGTGTTGGAGTACATGGAGTACTGGAAAAATGGTTGTTGACCACAATGAGGTGGTCGGAAAAGGATTGATAAAAATTGGGTCTACCCTTCCTAAGTGTTTATGTCGTGAAAGATCCTTCTAAATGAAGTCAAGTAGTGATGTCTTAGATATATTCTCTCATCTCCTTCACCCATGAAGTTGAGATGCTAACTCCACTAAACGACTTCTTCTCTTCTACATAACATATTCTTGTTATATAAGTGGTCATTCCCTCTTGATCTCCTAGTTAGTCCTCGGTACCTTGTTCTCCTTGTTATGTTACTTTGTAAATGGTTTTGCGAGTACAATTCAAATGTACTCATGGCTTTGTCCCTGGCTATTTACTTGGCCAGACCTGGAGGACTTCGACAGATGAAGAAGGAGTTGACGACGTCTATGCGAGCTAGGAACGTCTTCCCAGTCAGTTGCCTGTAGGGTTATGGCAGATGACTTGGGTACTACGCTGCTGAAGTGATGTTGCTACTCTGATGTTTAGTTAGGCCCTTCGAGGCTATTATGTAAGTAATGGTCATGTGACCTCATTGTAATTTTCTTATTCCGCTTTGTAATGGATGGTGTAATTTGATATCAGTTCGGTTATGTGTTCACGACGCACTGATCATGGGATTGTGAACTGTATACATAACAGGGATTTTGGACAACTAGTCCGGGGTCCCCACAATATCGCTCCATGATTGGATCCTTGCTTTACCTTTGTGCATCTAGATCGGACATAGTGTTGAGTGTTGGTGTGTGTGCAAGATATCAAGCTTCTCCTAAGGAAAGTCACTGTAACACCCCAACTTTTGCAACCTTGTTTAATTGTCCTTAATGCAAAAATTAGGGGGAACAAAAACTTTTTCTTAGATTAGATAGATGAATTGCCTTGATCTGTTTGTTTTGATGCATTGCTTTGGTGTGGTGGTAGATGTATTTTCTTGTTTTGCTTGTTGAGTTATGTCCTGGGCTACCTCATAGAACAACACCCCTAGTGATTAAACAAGCAACTCACCAAATAAAACACATGTGTGGCTTAGGAAAAATTGTTTTCCTTCTTACTACATCAAACCTCTCTCCTGATGACAACCTGAGTGTGCCATCTTGATTTTCTCTTTGTAGTACAAGATAGCTCAATCATCCTTAATTCACAACTTGGTGATCTCAATGCATGGATCTCATCTGTGCATCTCCCTCTGCAATTTCCACATCCTGCATGTCTCATTCTACCCTTGCATCACATATATTCAACTTGATCTTATACCCTATCCAATGATTCAACTCTAGATCACTTCCTTCAATTTACCTCTTGTCTTTATTCAAGTTTAATCTTCACAAAACCAAGAGTGAGAATGATGGGTACATTTTGTAGCCACCATCTACCCTTGAGAACACTTCTCCCTAAATTAGTTTTCTCTCTCAAAAAAAAACTATTGTTTTCCTTCTCTAGTTTTGATCACAAAACTACTGCTAGTTTTATTAAATCTTTTCAAGATACTTCTTCAAAGAAAACAAAGAACTGAAATGGGATTTGTTTCTCATCCCATTTCTACCAAGTACTGATTTCCAAAATCTTACTTTCTATTTTGCTTCCTTTTTAACAAAAGGCTTGTTTATGGTACCTATACCATTTCTTGTTTGCTTTAAATTTGAGAAAACTCTACTTCACTTGAGAAAGTAAGTAGAACATTTTGAACTCCTATGTTCCAACTAGTTTTCTCTCAACATCTTCAAAATTCCATTTCACTTGAGTACATTCCCAATTGTCCCTTGACAATTGAGGTGTTTCAAATACTTTTCAAATAAGCTCTATTTCAAATGACAATTTTTGCATATCTTGCACATCTCTGATCTACCCCATTGTACCCCCTCATCCTCCAATTCTTGATCAAATGGATAATCATTTGATGCTTTCAAATCACTCCCAATTGACCTCTTATTTGTAGAGCAATTTATATTTCATTATGCCTATCTCACTCCTCTATTATTTTCCATCATCACCTTGACCTCCTGAATTGATGATTTATGTCACCATATTCATCATTGTGGGTATATGGTTATTTCACTCACCATCTCTCTTATTCTTGCTCTACCATTGTCTCAACCACCATCACCATTATCTTCTTGGCACAAGGCCATCATGCAACAAATACCATCATGGTATATTTTACCATCACAATCTTCCTCCATCTCTATATCTCTCACATTGTTCACTTGTGTTTTGGCAAGAATGGAGCCGGCCAAATTGTGTTGGCATGACAAATTCGGCCAGCCATTGTGCTCCTCACTTTCTTCTCTTACAAGCCTTGTCTCCCAACTACCTCAACAATTAAATGGGCAGCCACCCACCTTGGCCAATCAAAAAAGGAGGCAGCCACCCCTCTCCCTCTATAAAAACCCCCTAGCCGGCCACCTCCTCCCCTTTGCTTCATTTCTTCTCTCTCTCCACTCTCTCACACTCTCTCCCTGCCCTCCACCACGAAATGGTCCTGCTCCTTGCTCCCATGGCCGGCCATGGCCATGGAAATCCTCCAAGATGAAGCTCCCCTTCTTCCTCAAGCTTCCCCTCACCATGAGAGCTTCCCTCTCACTCTCTTCTCCCCTAATCCTAGCTGAATCCCTCTCCATTTATCCTTTCTCCTCTCACAAGATTGGATCTTGATGCAGGTGCATGTTGGTCCAATCATGGAGGAGGTTGAGCTATCCTCAGATCTGAAGTTCTTGAGCAAAGTTCGTCCAAAACCTTGCAGTAATTTCTGTTATCTTGCTGTTTCAGATTCTGGTACGATCTTGTAAAATCCGTCAAATCTCGTGTGCAGATCCAAATCGAGTGATTCAAAGTTCCACAGATAGGTATTGAAAAGATCTACAACTTGGCGTTGGTCTCATCCTCAAATTCGTTACGGATTGACCGTGGTAAATAAAGTTCTGTAAACATGCAGAATCACTGTTTGTTAGATTTCTTCCGTTTTACAAAACCTTTTTGAACAAACTCAACTGTAGGTGAAAGACCTCTTCAATACCTTCATTTTGGCGGTGGTTTCACTTCGATTGACCTCCTGAAACTGAAATGGTTCACAGATCAAGATCTGGACAGATCTGACTTTGTCGAATTAAACCAGGAGCTTGGGGACAAATTTTTGAATGAAACCAACTGGGTAAGAACCACCTATTCAATGCCTTTCAGATGCAACTGACCTCATATTTTTATGATTGATGTACGATTTGTGGTGAATTAAACTTGTTCTGTGTATTCTGCAGACATGGCTGTTAGCTTTTAATTCATCAAAAATCCATTTTTGAACTAAATTGAGTGATTCCAATTCTGTAGGACTACTGAATGTTTTCGTAATCTTCTCAAACAAGTTTCAAACATTTATCTTTTCTGTAACTCCAGAGGTAAAGCAAATGGTGAAAACATGCAGTAAACTTGTAAATCCATTTGTGAGAGTTTCAGAAATAATTTGAACCCAAACCCAATTGTGTGTGAATCTCTGTTTAAATATCTTTCAAATGCCAGTGGCCTCATATTTTTAGGATTTTTCTACGATTTATGGCTTACAGATCTTGTTTTCTGTACAGTCAGATTCAAAGAAATTCCTAAAATTGTAGGTTTAATATTTTTGGGTGATTCCAATTGGGTTAGTCTTGTATTAGTACTGGCTATATAGGAAAAATATTTTTAGTCTCTGTTCATACATATTGGTTACTGTTAGTAATGTTTATGTGTGACATGCATTGTTGAAGCAAAACTTTTCGGTTTATTTTAAAACCCTTGACCAACTCTTTTAGTAGAGATGGGCAACCCTTGTTTTATGCTTGCAAAATAAAACCTCTGCAACTCTAACATTAGCTCTTTTGTTTTGCTTAAGTTTTCAAATGATGTGGAATATGGTTTGCTTCCTATTTTGGATGTTGTGTTATGTGAGCAAACTAAGTTAGGAAAACTGTTTTCTACTTTTACAAAAATGTTAGAAAATGTTTTGTGAATATATTTGATGTCAAACTAAGGCTCTTGTCCTCTTCATGATGTTATCTACCAGGGGATAATTGGTTTATACCATGGTGATAACCTAGAGAGGCAATTGCTAAGTCGTGGCACTCTCATACCTCTACTAGGTAAATAAAATGGGGTTTTCTAAATTAAAACTCTTAAAATTGTTTTATGGTATCTATAAGTATTTTGTAGGTTATCCCTTATTAAGGTGGTTAGCTACTGATTGTTGATTGTTGTATGTTTGTTTTGTTGGTGCAATGTGATTGATTGTGTTCCTTTTATATTTTCCGGCGATAGATGCGAACAATTCCGGAGAAGAAGAAGAAGTGGAATCGGACGAGGATTTTATTTATATTGTCGGGATTCTTATATTGATGAAGTTGAAGAAGTCCAGGGACAAATAAGCCAAGGCAAGCCATCTTTTGATCTCTGATTCGGTGTCTAGTTGGATGTCATTTGTTGAATGTCCAAAGCACCTTGATTCTATGTGTGTTATTCTCTCTATTTATGTCATCAATGTGTGATTGCAAGTGGGGTACTCCCTAGTGGTGATACTCCACTATTGTCGTTGTGATTATGGGATGCATGGTATCATGGCCGTGCTATTCCACTTGGTCATCTTGTATGCTCAACTTGAGCATCTTCCCTCTCAAGATAGTAACTTACACCACACTCACCACTTTTGTAGTATAGAGGTATCAATGTCATGATCTTGGTGTATTCTCAACTTGAGAGGAGTATGCCGTGTACCATCTTGGAGAATATGTCGGGTAGTGATTCTCCACTATCCAAATTTTATAGTTAGTACCACAAATCTGAAAGTATAATCCTCTTTGTGTTGTCATCATACATGCTTATCTTAAGCAAGTATGATCCACCCATTGCTCCTTTATACCTTCTATGGCAAGATGACTCTCATCTCGGCCATAGTGCAATTCTAGTTCAACTCATGAAACTATAGGTTGGGAACCCCTCAAGGCTTACCTTGTTGTAAATGTTTTATGAAAACCTTGGGTGAGTTAACCCAAGCGTATGGTTTAAGAAAGCAAAGGATCTTGGTAAAGATGTTCGGAAAAGTGGTGTATGGTTATTTGTTGAACAACCAAGGTGTTGTGGGAAAAATGGTTTTAAAAAGGAGCACTCGCGTATAAGTGTACACCAGCCCAACTTTTATCGCGCAACCACTCTACCCTGGTGTGGGACGGGGCTTAGCCCGTAGTTTGTTGAAGCTGGCAGGAGCACCCTTCACAACTTTCTAGGGAGGGTCATGACGACCTCCGACGCCGGGTTGCGCTCTGGAGGAGGCAATACACTGTCTTAACTGATAGCCGGACGATTACTGAGGGTCTTCGTCATGGCGCCGGAGATACGCTCAAAAGGAGGTATGCTGCCGGGGTGCCGGGAAGGGGTAAGCCCGCAGGGAAGGACTCGTGCCGGTGGAGATGGGCGAAAGGTTATGTCCGGGTATCCGTCGTGGCATATGTTGTTATGCGGGGATGATGCCCACCCGATAGGTATCCGGATAGTTGTGGGGAAAGTGTGCAAACTCTGCAGAGTCAAATCTATTCGAATAGCCGCGTCCGCGGTCATGGACGGGTTGCAAAGGTCTACCTTTACCGGGGCTTGTGTTTTGTTTTTGAACAAATGATTTGCAAAGGAAATGTTGTGTTTATGGGTACCGGAAGGGTACGGAAAAGGGCGTGTGTTGACCATATGGAGATGGTCGTGGAAAAATGAAGGCTAAGTGGGGAACTCTTTCCTAAATGTTTCTTGAAGAGGAACTCTTCTCTAACAAAGATATAGAGATGTCATAAGTATCTTTTGAAGTATCTTCTTCAATAAAGATATAGGTATGTCATAGGAATCCTCTAGCATTTCCATCAACTGAGATGGACTTATGCTACCTCATCTCCAATAAAAGTATAGATATGTCATAGAATTTCTTTAGTGTCTCCATCAATTGAGATGGCGGCATGCTATGTCCACAAGAGAAACTGACGCTCTTGTGCATGCTATATCCACAAGAGAAACTATTCTTCCTCTCTTGTCTCTTTTAGTTAGCTCTGTTAGCATCTTTCTTGATGGTTTGCGAGTACAATTCCAAATGTACTCACGGCTTTGTCCCTGGCTATTTACTTGGCCAGACTTGGAGGAACACGACGGGTGAAGAAGGTGTTGGCGACGTCTATGCGAGCTAGGAACGTCTTCCCGGTCGGTTGCTCGTAGGGTTATGGCGAGATGACTTGGGTACTGCGCTGCTCGAAGTGATGATGCTACTCTGATGTTTAGTTAGGCCCTTCGAGGCTATTATGTAATTATCGGTCGTGTGACCATGTTGTAATTTTCTTATTCCGCTTTGTAATGGATGGTGTAATTTGATATCAGTTCGGTTATGTGTTCACGACGCACTGATCATGGGATCGTGAACTCTATACATAACAGGGAATTTCGGACAGCTAGTCCGGGGTCCCCACAGAGCTGGTATCAGAGCTATCCTGACTGTAGGAGACCTTAGTTAGCATGGACGTTAGTTAGGAAACAAGTACTTGGGAAAAAACTATTTACGAAACAAATTCTTTCTTTAGTCGGAAGTATAGCTTCTACTCCTCTTATTTATTCAAAGCTTCTAAATTCTTATCTCTCCGCTTTATAAAAGGGTTTGAAAATTCTTACTCTATTGTCTCATCCAATCCAAATCTACATACTGGACGATGTCCCCGACTCTGACCGGAGACTCGAAGTCGAAGATGGATCAACCTTTTATGAAGTCTCACGCATCTCCAACAGCAGCCATTGAAGGTTGGATGCCGACTTAGTCGAGCTCATGTAGGGATGATAACATCATGTCTTTGGTTTTCACCAAAGTATGTCAAAGATCTGACCTTGTTCCTCCGTGGACTTGCACTTTTTGCAGTCGTCAGGGATCAAGCCCTCAGTTTCTTGACTAGTTATTTTTAGGCCAGCCACGAGAAGATCTCTACTTTAGAAGCACCTCAACAGCTACCTCTTCGAAGACCTCATGTTTCCGGGATGTCGAGACTAGAAGTTCTACGCAGCTTTCTCCTCCGCCTCAACATCAACGACTCAACACCCGGCCCCTTCACCACCAACTGCTACAAGGATCCAAGTTGAAGCTGATGCTGACGAGATGAAGACGCCAACATATGTGACCAGCCCCCAAACCTATAGGATGGATAGGACAAACTCAATCGCTTCGATTGAGCTACCCCCACGTATTAGGTATCCCTAGATAATTAGAGTGCCTTGTTTGGTGTGCTGATTGCTTGTAGTTCCCTAGTGTGCTGCCTTGAGTGTTTGTATCTGTTTGTTGTGTGCATGTATGTCTTGCTATTTAGACGTTCCCGCCCTTTTTAATTGTTTGAAATTTGTGAAACAGAAATTAAAAATGGAAATCTGCCAGTGTACTGTTTTGCTAATAAAAATAGTTTGGTAGCTCCGATTGATGTGATTCAAGATGCACTAGAACCAGTATGAAATTATCTTTCAGATGCCACTGACCTTGTATTTTTAGGATTTTTGTGCGATTTTTAATAAATAAAACTTGATCACTGTTTCTGGTTAGTGTTTTGAGTCTCAAAAATTGAAAAATAAATATTTTTGAATGATTCCAATTGTGTTGATCTTGTTTTGTTTCTGTGCATCTAGGAAAAATACGAATAGCCCCTGTTAGTGGTATTTTGTCTCTGGTTATGATTGTATGGGTGTCGCATGCCATGATAGGATTAAAATTTGCCTCGCCGATGTATTGTTAACTGCTAGTTAGTTGGATAGATTAACGAAAGACTCTAACTCTAAACCCGTTAGCAGTTGTTTTTCAACCATCAGGGAAACTAACTCAGACCCCTACCTACGCCGACTACTTTCAAGGTCATCTGAAGCATCTCCACTACGCCAAGAAAGCAGAAGCCCCTACCTTCAAGAGTGACTGCACCTCTGCGAGAAGACCTACTAACTTGGTCTAACCTTGGAGTACAATCGCGCTAACCTCGAGGATATCTTCTTGAAACCACCCTCTAACACACCATCTAACAAGCTGAGAGAACAATAACGTCAAGGCCGAGCTACATCACATGGTTCATATGGTCCTCATCAAGTGAAGACTCCGGAAGATACCTCCAGAACTCAAGACTAGGTGCAACTTACCTGCTCACCAACTGTTGTAAGTCAGCACCAAACCGCAAACTGAAGATTGTCTCCGATGACCTCTGATGCTGCTTCATATGGACAACAACCAGGCGCTTCATCGACTTACTAACTTACCGCGCGTTATAAGGTTTAGTAAACACCGTGAGTGCCTCTTGAAGATGTGGTCTGCACGTCGCCCCCGAAGATTCTTCAACTGAACAAGGAAGATCGACGACTTCTTCAGAAGCCCCAACAGGACCGCACGACAGACTCTCTGAGTTTTCCGAAAGCCCGATGAAAAATCTTAAAGGTGGAAGACTTCGTTTTCCACTAAAAGTTGGAGCTAACCCTAAAATTTTAAATCTTTCTAAAACAACGATCGAAACGTGGGATTGCACTAGCTCCCCTCGAAGTCGTGGACTACACAACGTCCACAGAAGATGTTCGACTCAAGACGAGAGACAATGACTTCTCCCCAAAAGCGCCTGACAAGACCCATGGCTGAAGCTCTAATTTTCAGGAATCCCGCTGAACAATCCTAAGGGTGGAAGACTTCGTCTTCCACTAAATTCAAGCTAACTCTAAAAAGTTTTCAACCCTGCTAAGGCACCAATGGAGTGCACTAACTTTTCCAAAGTCGTGGACTCCGCTAGGATTGATAAGAAGCTACAAGTCTAACATCTGCAGGAAGTAGTCAACCTCTTCATGAAGCTCGCCATCGGCAGGAATCCATCATGTCTGCTAGAAGATGAAGCAACGACCTTCTCTACAATGGTGCATCTACAGAAGGATGGAGTCTAACTTTCGTTAAGCATTACAACCCCTCTAGTTCTGCGCTCAGTAATCTCGGGACGAGATTATTTTAAGGGTGGAAGATCTGTAACACCCCAACTTTTGCAACCTTGTTTAATTGTCCTTAATGCAAAAATTAGGGGGAACAAAAACTTTTTCTTAGATTAGATAGATGAATTGCCTTGATCTGTTTGTTTTGATGCATTGCTTTGGTGTGGTGGTAGATGTATTTTCTTGTTTTGCTTGTTGAGTTATGTCCTGGGCTACCTCATAGAACAACACCCCTAGTGATTAAACAAGCAACTCACCAAATAAAACACATGTGTGGCTTAGGAAAAATTGTTTTCCTTCTTACTACATCAAACCTCTCTCCTGATGACAACCTGAGTGTGCCATCTTGATTTTCTCTTTGTAGTACAAGATAGCTCAATCATCCTTAATTCACAACTTGGTGATCTCAATGCATGGATCTCATCTGTGCATCTCCCTCTGCAATTTCCACATCCTGCATGTCTCATTCTACCCTTGCATCACATATATTCAACTTGATCTTATACCCTATCCAATGATTCAACTCTAGATCACTTCCTTCAATTTACCTCTTGTCTTTATTCAAGTTTAATCTTCACAAAACCAAGAGTGAGAATGATGGGTACATTTTGTAGCCACCATCTACCCTTGAGAACACTTCTCCCTAAATTAGTTTTCTCTCTCAAAAAAAACTATTGTTTTCCTTCTCTAGTTTTGATCACAAAACTACTGCTAGTTTTATTAAATCTTTTCAAGATACTTCTTCAAAGAAAACAAAGAACTGAAATGGGATTTGTTTCTCATCCCATTTCTACCAAGTACTGATTTCCAAAATCTTACTTTCTATTTTGCTTCCTTTTTAACAAAAGGCTTGTTTATGGTACCTATACCATTTCTTGTTTGCTTTAAATTTGAGAAAACTCTACTTCACTTGAGAAAGTAAGTAGAACATTTTGAACTCCTATGTTCCAACTAGTTTTCTCTCAACATCTTCAAAATTCCATTTCACTTGAGTACATTCCCAATTGTCCCTTGACAATTGAGGTGTTTCAAATACTTTTCAAATAAGCTCTATTTCAAATGACAATTTTTGCATATCTTGCACATCTCTGATCTACCCCATTGTACCCCTCATCCTCCAATTCTTGATCAAATGGATAATCATTTGATGCTTTCAAATCACTCCCAATTGACCTCTTATTTGTAGAGCAATTTATATTTCATTATGCCTATCTCACTCCTCTATTATTTTCCATCATCACCTTGACCTCCTGAATTGATGATTTATGTCACCATATTCATCATTGTGGGTATATGGTTATTTCACTCACCATCTCTCTTATTCTTGCTCTACCATTGTCTCAACCACCATCACCATTATCTTCTTGGCACAAGGCCATCATGCAACAAATACCATCATGGTATATTTTACCATCACAATCTTCCTCCATCTCTATATCTCTCACATTGTTCACTTGTGTTTTGGCAAGAATGGAGCCGGCCAAATTGTGTTGGCATGACAAATTCGGCCAGCCATTGTGCTCCTCACTTTCTTCTCTTACAAGCCTTGTCTCCCAACTACCTCAACAATTAAATGGGCAGCCACCCACCTTGGCCAATCAAAAAAGGAGGCAGCCACCCCTCTCCCTCTATAAAAACCCCCTAGCCGGCCACCTCCTCCCCTTTGCTTCATTTCTTCTCTCTCTCCACTCTCTCACACTCTCTCCCTGCCCTCCACCACGAAATGGTCCTGCTCCTTGCTCCCATGGCCGGCCATGGCCATGGAAATCCTCCAAGATGAAGCTCCCCTTCTTCCTCAAGCTTCCCCTCACCATGAGAGCTTCCCTCTCACTCTCTTCTCCCCTAATCCTAGCTGAATCCCTCTCCATTTATCCTTTCTCCTCTCACAAGATTGGATCTTGATGCAGGTGCATGTTGGTCCAATCATGGAGGAGGTTGAGCTATCCTCAGATCTGAAGTTCTTGAGCAAAGTTCGTCCAAAACCTTGCAGTAATTTCTGTTATCTTGCTGTTTCAGATTCTGGTACGATCTTGTAAAATCCGTCAAATCTCGTGTGCAGATCCAAATCGAGTGATTCAAAGTTCCACAGATAGGTATTGAAAAGATCTACAACTTGGCGTTGGTCTCATCCTCAAATTCGTTACGGATTGACCGTGGTAAATAAAGTTCTGTAAACATGCAGAATCACTGTTTGTTAGATTTCTTCCGTTTTACAAAACCTTTTTGAACAAACTCAACTGTAGGTGAAAGACCTCTTCAATACCTTCATTTTGGCGGTGGTTTCACTTCGATTGACCTCCTGAAACTGAAATGGTTCACAGATCAAGATCTGGACAGATCTGACTTTGTCGAATTAAACCAGGAGCTTGGGGACAAATTTTTGAATGAAACCAACTGGGTAAGAACCACCTATTCAATGCCTTTCAGATGCAACTGACCTCATATTTTTATGATTGATGTACGATTTGTGGTGAATTAAACTTGTTCTGTGTATTCTGCAGACATGGCTGTTAGCTTTTAATTCATCAAAAATCCATTTTTGAACTAAATTGAGTGATTCCAATTCTGTAGGACTACTGAATGTTTTCGTAATCTTCTCAAACAAGTTTCAAACATTTATCTTTTCTGTAACTCCAGAGGTAAAGCAAATGGTGAAAACATGCAGTAAACTTGTAAATCCATTTGTGAGAGTTTCAGAAATAATTTGAACCCAAACCCAATTGTGTGTGAATCTCTGTTTAAATATCTTTCAAATGCCAGTGGCCTCATATTTTTAGGATTTTTCTACGATTTATGGCTTACAGATCTTGTTTTCTGTACAGTCAGATTCAAAGAAATTCCTAAAATTGTAGGTTT
Source organism: Lolium rigidum (assembly GCF_022539505.1). Lineage (NCBI taxonomy): Eukaryota > Viridiplantae > Streptophyta > Magnoliopsida > Poales > Poaceae > Lolium > Lolium rigidum. The sequence continues at coordinate 101,865,047 of NC_061511.1, forward strand.
AATATTTTTGGGTGATTCCAATTGGGTTAGTCTTGTATTAGTACTGGCTATATAGGAAAAATATTTTTAGTCTCTGTTCATACATATTGGTTACTGTTAGTAATGTTTATGTGTGACATGCATTGTTGAAGCAAAACTTTTCGGTTTATTTAAAACCCTTGACCAACTCTTTTTAGTAGAGATGGGCAACCTTTGTTTTATGCTTGCAAAATAAAACCTCTGCAACCTAACATTAGCTCTTTTGTTTTGCTTAAGTTTTCAAATGATGTGGAATATGGTTTGCTTCCTATTTTGGATGTTGTGTTATGTGAGCAAACTAAGTTAGGAAAACTGTTTTCTACTTTTACAAAAATGTTAGAAAATGTTTTGTGAATATATTTGATGTCAAACTAAGGCTCTTGTCCTCTTCATGATGTTATCTACCAGGGGATAATTGGTTTATACCATGGTGATAACCTAGAGAGGCAATTGCTAAGTCGTGGCACTCTCATACCTCTACTAGGTAAATAAATGGGGTTTTCTAAATTAAAACTCTTAAAATTGTTTTATGGTATCTATAAGTATTTTGTAGGTTATCCCTTATTAAGGTGGTTAGCTACTGATTGTTGATTGTTGTATGTTTGTTTTGTTGGTGCAATGTGATTGATTGTGTTCCTTTTATATTTTCCGGCGATAGATGCGAACAATTCCGGAGAAGAAGAAGAAGTGGAATCGGACGAGGATTTTATTTATATTGTCGGGATTCTTATATTGATGAAGTTGAAGAAGTCCAGGGACAAATAAGCCAAGGCAAGCCATCTTTTGATCTCTGATTCGGTGTCTAGTTGGATGTCATTTGTTGATGTCCAAAGCACCTTGATTCTATGTGTGTTATTCTCTCTATTTATGTCATCAATGTGTGATTGCAAGTGGGGTACTCCCTAGTGGTGATACTCCACTATTGTCGTTGTGATTATGGGATGCATGGTATCATGGCCGTGCTATTCCACTTGGTCATCTTGTATGCTCAACTTGAGCATCTTCCCTCTCAAGATAGTAACTTACACCACACTCACCACTTTTGTAGTATAGAGGTATCAATGTCATGATCTTGGTGTATTCTCAACTTGAGAGGAGTATGCCGTGTACCATCTTGGAGAATATGTCGGGTAGTGATTCTCCACTATCCAAATTTTATAGTTAGTACCACAAATCTGAAAGTATAATCCTCTTTGTGTTGTCATCATACATGCTTATCTTAAGCAAGTATGATCCACCCATTGCTCCTTTATACCTTCTATGGCAAGATGACTCTCATCTCGGCCATAGTGCAATTCTAGTTCAACTCATGAAACTATAGGTTGGGAACCCCTCAAGGCTTACCTTGTTGTAAATGTTTTATGAAAACCTTGGGTGAGTTAACCCAAGCGTATGGTTTAAGAAAGCAAAGGATCTTGGTAAAGATGTTCGGAAAAGTGGTGTATGGTTATTTGTTGAACAACCAAGGTGTTGTGGGAAAAATGGTTTTAAAAAGGAGCACCTGCGTATAAGTGTACACCAGCCCAACTTTTATCGCGCAACCACTCTACCCTGGTGTGGGACGGGGCTTAGCCCGTAGTTTGTTGAAGCTGGCAGGAGCACCCTTCACAACTTTCTAGGGAGGGTCATGACGACCTCCGACGCCGGGTTGCGCTCTGGAGGAGGCAATACACTGTCTTAACTGATAGCCGGACGATTACTGAGGGTCTTCTGTCATGGCGCCGGAGATACGCTCAAAAGGAGGTATGCTGCCGGGGTGCCGGGAAGGGGTAAGCCCGCAGGGAAGGACTCGTGCCAGTGGAGATGGGCGAAAGGTTATGTCCGGGTATCCGTCGTGGCATATGTTGTTATGCGGGGATGATGCCCACCCGATAGGTATCCGGATAGTTGTGGGGAAAGTGTGCAAACTCTGCAGAGTCAAATCTATTCGAATAGCCGCGTCCGCGGTCATGGACGGGTTGCAAAGGTCTACCTTTACCGGGGCTTGTGTTTTGTTTTTGAACAAATGATTTGCAAAGGAAATGTTGTGTTTATGGGTACCGGAAGGGTACGGAAAAAGGGCGTGTGTTGACCATATGGAGATGGTCGTGGAAAAATGAAGGCTAAGTGGGGAACTCTTTCCTAAATGTTTCTTGAAGAGGAACTCTTCTCTAACAAAGATATAGAGATGTCATAAGTATCTTTTGAAGTATCTTCTTCAATAAAGATATAGGTATGTCATAGGAATCCTCTAGCATTTCCATCAACTGAGATGGACTTATGCTACCTCATCTCCAATAAAAGTATAGATATGTCATAGAATTTCTTTAGTGTCTCCATCAATTGCGATGTCGGGATGCTATATCCACAAGAGAAACTGATTCTCTTTCACATGCTATATCCACAAGAGAAACTATTCTTCCTCTCTTGTCTCTTTTAGTTAGCTCTGTTAGCATCTTTCTTGATGGTTTGCGAGTACAATTCCAAATGTACTCACGGCTTTGTCCCTGGCTATTTACTTGGCCAGACTTGGAGGAACACGACGGGTGAAGAAGGTGTTGGCGACGTCTATGCGAGCTAGGAACGTCTTCCCAGTCAGTTGCCTGTAGGGTTATGGCAGATGACTTGGGTACTGCGCTGCTGAAGTGATGATGCTACTCTGATGTTTAGTTAGGCCCTTCGAGGCTATTATGTAATTATCGGTCGTGTGACCATGTTGTAATTTTCTTATTCCGCTTTGTAATGGATGGTGTAATTTGATATCAGTTCGGTTATGTGTTCACGACGCACTGATCATGGGATCGTGAACTGTATACATAACAGGGAATTTCGGACAGCTAGTCCGGGGTCCCCACAGTCACATGATGGCTATCAAAAGAATCTTTCGATATTTAGTTGATACCCCAAGATATGGTCTTTGGTATCCTAAAGGCTCAAGTTTCTTTCTCAATGGATACACCGATGCGGATTGGGCGGGGGACAAGGATGATAGGAAATCAACCTCTGAGGCTTGCCAATTCCTTGGTAGGTCCTTGGTGTGTTGGTCTTCTAAGAAGCAAAATTGTATATCTCTCTCCACCGCCGAAGCCGAATATGTTGCCGCCGCAAGTGGATGCACTCAATTGTTATGGATGAGGCAAACTTTAAAGGAATATGGTGTCACTTGTGACAAAGTTACCCTATTATGTGATGAAAGTGCTATCAAGATTGCCTATAATCCGGTGCAACATTCAAGAACGAAGCATATTGAGATCCGGAATCATTTTATTAGGGATCATGTTGCCCGTGGTGATATTGAGCTATTCTATGTTCCTACGAAAGATAAACTTGCCGATATATTCACGAAGCCTCTTGATGAAGCAAGATTTTGCTATTTGAGGAATGAGCTAAATATCATTGATTCAAGGAGTATAGCTTGACCATCTTGCAAACACACCTTTGTCTCAAAACTTTATTTGGTTTCGATGTGGGCATGGAAATAGGGGAGTGTGGTTTAAACTATTGAGCTATCCCTCCCACCATAATGCCGACATTAAGAAATCATTCTCTTTATATCAAATGTTGATATGTGAGCTTCAATGATGAGTAGTGGTTTTGGGCCCAAGATATATCTTCGCGGTGCCATGCCATATCACTCATATATGGTGGCCTAGGCCACCGCACTCTTCTTTGTGAAGAGTTGAGGTTATTTGGATGTTAAATTCCTTTTATTTGCCATCTACATGTTCTTATGGGAAATCGCTCATTTTTGGCCTTCATTTGCATTACTTGCAAAAATGAGTGATCATGTACCATCCTACAGCTTGGTTCATCTGTCCTAAGCCTATCGCATCTAAGCCCTATCCTTTTCCTATTCTGAGTGCACACAATTCTCATCAAAATTTCTGTTCTGGCCCAGTTTTCTGTTGCACCGGAAGTTTCGGTCGCCCCGTCCGGTACTTCTGGCTGGATTCCCCTGGCCAAGATCTGGTTCCCGCGACGCTGCGCTGTCGGTGGGCTCGTTCTGCTGGGACCAGAAGTTCCGGCCCCAGCGAGCGGAACTTCCGCTCGTACCGTTTCCCACATAAGGGGTCGGGAACGGGGGGAACGGTTCCTTCTCCCCATTCTTCCCCAAATCAGTTCTGTTCGTGGCTCCTTCCTCCACTGGCGCCGGCGGCTCCCCCGGCCAGATCTCTCTCCTCCGGCGACCTCCGCCGGATCGGCTCCGTGGATCGGCATCCTCTCCCTCTCCTCCACCATGGCTCCCCCGGTTTGTGCTCTTTCCCTCTCTAGGTGTGGGTTGACCTCACTAGATGAATTTTAGGGCATACTCTAGGTCAAGCCTTGGTATATTCCTTCTAGATGCATATCCCCTGCTAGTTCTTGTCTAGAACGTTGGTGTAGAGCGGTTCACCTCGCCATTACCGCGAATCCAAAGGGAAACTATGCTGCCTTCGTGCAGCCGGAAGTTCCGGCAGCCTACGCCGGAACTTCCGCCCGGGCGGAACTTCCGCCGGTTCCCACCGGAACTTCTGGCCTAGCATGTTTACTATTCTGTACTCAATGTTCTGTTTAGGATCTGGTTTTGGCCTCCTCTGTTCGTGTGCACTCATTTATCATTTACCAACTTCATATATGTATCCCAGGTGGTTCCAAGAAGAGAGGCAAGGGGCATGTTGGAGATGACGAAGAAGAAGAATTTGAGCTCACTCGTCCATCCAAGCTCACGGCTCGCCAACTTGCGGCTCAAAAGAAGACCAAGTCACCCGCAGTACGTGGCAAGCAGGTTCATGTGTCGGTGAAGAACATGCCATATCTTGAGTACAAAGAGTTGTGGCAAGGGAACCCTTATCTCATCTCTCGGAACAATAGGGTTGCGGATAAGCGCTTCCACAATATGGCCCAAGAAGAAATCTTTTATGAGATATATGTGACCTTCAAGAAGGGTATAGTCACTCAACACTCCATTGACACCGCCAAGATGGCCGCCACAAGGTACTTTGATGAAGCATATGCTATGTGTGGAGAGTTTGGGCTATAGCCATTATGGAGCTCAACAAGGACTTCGACATTGGGTTGATTCAACAGTTCTATGCCACCGTTCACTTTCAACAAGATGAAGCTAGAACTTTCCGGTGGATGACTCATGAGACTCTTCTTGAGGCTAACTTGGAAAGCTTTGGAGCGGCTCTTGGATACCCTCGTTCTCCGGTTGTGAATGCAAATGGTTGGCGGTCTCATGATAGCTCGTTTGCTCTCACCAAGGATGCTTTGGAACCTCTCTATATCAAACGATGGGGTATTCCGGGCAAGAGTGCGGATCTTCTCCCTACTTGGGACATCATGCTTCGTGTCTACCGGGAAACAATTGGACCCAAGGGTGGCAACGTTGATGAATTGCATACCTATGAAGTGGATCTTATGGCTAACTCTCATGCTAAGAAGGGCACCGGTGAGAAGCTTGATGTGATGGACTACATCTACAATGAGATGTGGTCATGTGTGATGGAGAAGAATCTTCCTCTATTTGCTCCTTTCATCATGAAGCTCATTGAAGACACTTGGATTGCTACCCGTCAGGCTCCTCTTGTTCACTCCATTCCTCTCAACATCACAGCTCATGAAGTGAAGAGCCTACGGGTTAAGCGTCATCATTCGCCCATAGAAGATGTTCCTCCCATTCATGAGAAGCCACCAAGTTGGGCCTCCAAGCTTGCCCGCCGCATGCGACAGATCTTTTGTCTCACCTCAGCTGTCAATCACCGTCAGTATCAGCAGCATGTTGAGGCCAAGAAGTCTCGGGTTCGTCAGAAGAGCATCACGAGGTCTCTCAATGTGGTCGTGTCTCCTCCCGGATCCGAGGAGAACATCACTCCGGAGGCTGAGTGGGTTTCTAAGCATGGCGCTCCTCTCCCACCAGATGGTCTCGAGATCGAGTCTCCTCCTCACACTCCACCTCACCCCGACGCTCCATCTGATCTTCCTCCCGGCTGGGCTAATGCCGACCCTTGTGATGTGTAGTTTCTCCTGTCCCTTTTTGGTGCCTTGGTGCCAAAGGGGGAGAGTGAGCCCTTATTAGGTTGCTCTCCGTTGGGTATTTGCATGGGGGAGTCACAAGCTCGTGTGTTCTTTGATTTCTATCGCTTGTGATTCCATTTTATTCTCTATTTGGTGTCGAACTATGTTCCTAGATATTATGTGGTGTGTGAACCTTATCTTTGTGTATGGTAAACTCCGTATGTGAGTCTTCTATGGATATCTATGTGTGTATGATCTATCTATCTATATGCTTATCACTATGTTGAATTGTTAACCCATGGAAGATGGTTGCAAGATATAGGGGGAGCTTTGTTTCATATGTGTTCATGCTCATATCTAGGGGGGGGGGGGGCTCCTCTATATCTCTCACATACTTGTTGTTTACTTTGATTATTCCTTGCAAATACTTGTGTTGTCATCAAACACCAAAAAGGGGGAAATTGAAAGAACATTTCCCGCCCTTTTGGGTTTTGTGTGTTTGATGTCAACAATAGGTATCTATTTATGTGTGTTGATGTAGACAGGTACATGGTATCATTATATATACATGGCTGGTGGAATGGAATGTCAGTTCTGAAGACTCTGCTGCTTTTTTACTCCTGCCGGAAGTTCCGGCCCCAGCTGGCGGAACTTCCGCCCAGATGCTCCAGTCAGAGGACTCACAACGCCACTCACGTTGAAGTTCGGCGGAAGTAGGCCGGAAGTTCCGGTCAGCCGCCCTACTTCCGGGCAAGTTCCGAAAACACTAATTTGTGTTACAGAATGTTCCAGTATGGTTTTCGCGCAATTCCGGAAGTAGGCCGGAACTTGGCCGGAACTTCCGGTCACCGGAAGTTCCGCCCTAGTTCCGCCCACTCTCAGTCCTTCGGCTGGTCTGGTGCGAAAGCATCCAGCGGGAACTTCCGGCCCTTGTGGCCGGAACTTCCGGTGTTACACAAAAACGTCCATAACGGTCAGATCTGAAGCCCTACTCATATAAATAGCTTTCTTCTCCATTGGGACAAGTTGCTCAATCATTGCACAAGGTCATCCACCATTAGAGCCACTTCAAGAAACACAAGATTCACAAGATCTTCTCATCCAACCATCCAAAGCTCTTGATCTTTGGAGATCCGAAGGAGAAGACCCCGATCTATATCCTCACCGAAGCGATTCTCATTTCCCCCTCATATGCTTGAGGGCCCCTTTGCTAGTGTTGATCTTTTGAGAAACCCTAGTTGTTTGTAGTTGATATTGTTCTTGTTCTTGTTGTTGTTACAGATTTGGGAGCCTCCAATTTGGTTGTGGATGTGTGCCCCAAGAACCTTGTAAAGGCCCGATTTCCGCCTCGAGGAAATCCCTTAGTGGAAGTAAGCTAGGCCTTCGTGGAGTTGCTCACCGGAGGCCTGAGTGAAGCCTTCGTGGCATTGGTTTGGCTTTCGTAGCAACCACACTCCTCCAAACGTAGACGTACCTTCTTGCAAAGGAAGGGAACTACGGGAATCAACTCCGTGTCTCCGCGTGCTCCACTCTCGGTTACCTCTATCCTTTTATCTCCCATATATATTGTGTAGCTATATCGTGCTTAGTCGTTGGCCTTGTCATATAGGTAAATTCACATAGTTGCATATCTAGAGAATTTACATTTGTGTCAAGCCTAAATTGAAAAAGAACTAAAAATTGGTTAGCACCTATTCCCCCCCCCTCTAGGTGCGGCATACGATCCTTTCAGATAGCCTAAACACAATTACGGAAGAAACAACAATTAGATCAAAGATACAAGTCAATGCAACTATATATATGAACAAATAACTTGACTAAAATATACCGTCATGATTTTATTTTCCTCTTTGAATACTATGATAAACCTTTTGTCCCTGCACCTAATTTGTCCACAGTTTTCGGAGGGATTCATAAAATCCAATTTCCGCATAATGGTTGGGTTGTGTTAATAATCAGGGATTTAAAATGTACTTCAAATAAGGCCTCATATTTACATCGGACACAAAAAGTCACAGGGATGGGGTTAGCGAGCCAAGTACGATGCACAAGATTTGTATTTGTACATATGACAAGGCTCGCTGACAGCACCCCAGGATCAATGCCACAAAATTCTAATCACCGGCCATTAATTGCAACAAAAAGAAGACCCACAATGACTATGAACTAGAAGGATACCCCGCGCGTTGCAGCGGGAATTTCTCCGATAACTCTATTTTATAAAAAACAAAAGGATATAAGTTGATTGGAATATGATGTTATTTGTAGGAACATGCAAGATTGAATTGGCGTAAATAGTAAAGAGGCTAACTCAAAAAAACTGACTTGAAAAATGGTTATGTAGTTGGCGGCTAAAAGTTGATGATGTGGATAATTGGATGGCTTAAAAATAGATGATGTGGCTTGCATGTAGAGTATTAATGAGTGTTAGTGGGGGATGACATGGACAATTGAATGGCTAATAAAATGGATGATGTGGATAGCTTGCATGTTGAGATAGACAACTTAAATGATCCTCTAGTGTGCTATATAAGAGATATAAATTATCTATAGTATTATTAGCAGCAAATCTATAGCATACAAATATTAGCAGCAAATCTATAACATACAAATATAGCATGCAATCTATAGCATACAAATATACATAACACAAATATAGCATGCATGCAAATATCAGTAGCAAATCTATAGCATACAAATCGGTTAGACCGCACGGTGGGTCGGGGAAGGTGGCGCGGGCGGTCAGGGAAGGTGACGGTGCGGGCGGTCAGGGACGAAGGTGGCGGCGGCTGTGACTGGTCGGGGAAGGTGGCGGCGGCGACCAGCGGTCAGCTGGCTAGGGTTTGATCGGGCGGATTTGCGATCCAGAATGAGTAAAGAGTGGAGGGGTTACTATTAAGACCACTTTACGGGAGATAATAGAAGCGTGCGGCAGACGTGGCACACTGCATATAATGTAATAATCGCGCGCGGCGTAAGGGCACACCGCGGATAATGTAATAGTCGCACGCGGCACGAGGGCACGCTCCGGAGAAATTAATAGCCGCGTGCGGAAGATGGAGCATGTTGCCAATAAGCTTGCCCCTGTAGCCTTTTCCCTACTATGGTTCTAACCCTAAGACGAGCTCCTCAAAGTTGTCTTATAAAAGCTTCCCCCAATCGATCAATGATAATCTTTGCAAATTCTGTGTTTAGAGAGTGTGAGGGACATGCATATAGATATATACTATCTAAATTGGTACGCATGCACTATGCTTATCGTCTCGTACACTGCAACCATTGACGCCACAATGCTTTATATCGTCCCGAGTTATACGGTGGGAGAAAAAGGAGACCATAAGTATGGTGCGGTGGTTAGGTACGACACCGCATACCAGTCGCGTGGCAAACTCTGGTACGCTACCAGTACCGTGATACATGTCGCATGCCCCAATTTTCGCCCACGGGCCCACTTACTAGTTGCGTGCCGTTATATCGGCCGCTGCTAAAAATAGCTATCGCGTGCTTTAGCTGGCGCCCGCTTCCATTAGTCCTGCCCCTATAACCTTTTCACTACTAGTGGCTATGTCGGCAGAGAGGCCATGGGATCGGCCTGGGATGCGGTGGACGACTCTCAAGTTACTTAGAGGCTTGAGAGGCGGGTTCGATACATGGTCAGGAAGGGTGGATATGTTGTAGAGGTTTGAAAGGGAGGGGGCGGAGGGGGTTCCATGAAGGGTGGATATGCTAGGGGAATTTGGGCTCCTAGGTAGCTTGGGGCGGTTGGGGGTTTAACAGATTTCGTCGGGGACCTAGCGATGGACTGCCATCGTCATGCTAGATGGTGTTGTTTGGCTATTAGTTTGTATGATCTTTATAATGATTTTGGCTAAACTTTGCTGTTTTAATGAGGAATAAAATTTGTGTGGATCGCTCCATGTAGAGGCCGGGGTTCCATTCTCCATATCCAAAAAGAAATGACCTGAGATTATATAGGACGCAAAATCTTAGAAGGAGGCAGACATATGAAGTGCTATAGGCGCAGCCCTGGTATATTATTGATTGTTTTGTCTCTCTACAAGTACTCCCAAAATATTAGCCCCTTGCACTGCAAGGTAGCTGCTGATGCTGTGACCAAAGCTCGCCGATTATTCTCGAAGAAAAAAGAAAAAAGACTGAATAACTCTCACTCCTACGCCTTCAAACTGATGGTGTGGTCGGATGTCGCATCCACCGTCATGGTCTTGGTGGCGGCTGTATGGAGCGACGGGTGGTTCACCGTTAGCTTGTAATCGCCATGGACGAGGTCCAGCTCGACCAATCCATTGGCGTCAGTGGTGGCGGCCGTCTTGTGGGTCTTCCACTCGGCGATGAGCTTGTCGACGAGAGCGCCGACTGGGAGGTTGTTGAAGTTGTTGTCCGTGAGGCACATGACGTAGCATCCGTTTGCGTGCCACGCCGCCCACATCACGATGCCCTGCACGCCGGGGTGGCCGTACCCTTCCCTCAACACCTGCTCCAGGAACTTGACCTGGTTGGGGCCCTTAACGACGTCGACCTCGGTCATCCACATGGGCAGTTTGAGCTGCGCGAGCGTGTCGAGGGCGCCCCTGACATAGGGGAGGTTGGGCGTGGAGAAGTGGCTCTCCAGCCCGACGCCGAGCTTGAGGCCGCCGTTGCCGGGGTAGCCTTTGATGAGCTTCATCTTGGCGACGTACTTGGTGGGCGTGCCGTTGGGGTCCATGGGCTGCTCAAGCGTGTTGAACTCGTTCATGAAGAGGATGGCGGTGTGGTCGATCTGGCCGACCTGCTGGTAGATCATGGGCGACGCGTTGGGGCCTAGCTTGGTCTCGAAGAAGTTGAAGTGCAGGTTCTCGTTCACCACGTCCCAGTGGATGAGCTTCCCGGCGTACCGTGACACCACGGACTTGAGCCGCTTCTGCATTGCCGCCTTGAGCTGATCAAGGTTCATTGGCCTCACCCACTTGATCTGCGAGTTCTGGTCGTCCCAGAACACATTGTGCCCCCGCACCTGTTCCAATTAATAGCAGATATATAACTGTTAATCAGGATAGGGTTCTGCCAGCTCTCAAAATCGACTGGAATTTTCAAACTAAGATGTATACCTTGACGCCGTACTTCTGGGCGAGCTTGAGCATATCATCTGGGATGCGGTAGTCCTCCTGGTTGGGGTTCCACTCGGTGCTGTACCACTTCATCTCGTTCTCCATGGTGGCCACAGTGAAGCGCGAAAAGAACCACTTCTCGTAGGCCGGGAGGCTGAGGATTTCCTTTGTCATCGTGTTGCCGAACGGGAATCCGGCACGGAGGAGCTCGATGCTCACGTTAGCGTTCGCCATCGGCGCGCCATCAACGCCCCTCGCGATGAACTTGACGGTGCTCCGGCGAGCCTTGTTGGCTGACTGGCGCGTGTGGCTGTCCCACTCCTCGAAGGAGAAGGGCTGCAGGGAGACGCTGTCCACCCAGATGTCCACGGGCCCGTCGCTCTGCAAATGTATGTAATCGGTCACATAAAGAGACTGCATGCGCGTTTGATCGCTGTAATTAACTTGCAGTATAACCGCATACAGTACCTCGAAGAAGACCTCTCCTTGCCCAGAATGGTAAGCCTGCGCCGTCATACCACCTTTGAGCATGGTCCAGCAGCCGGACTGGGCGTCCACGGCTCCGGCGGTGATGTTCTCGCCGTTGGGGGTCTTGACCACCGCCCTCACGTGGGCCGCGCCGGCCGACACTTGTAACCATGCTGATAGCGAGTAGTGGGTGTCGCCCTGCATCTGGATCTTCTGGTAGACGCTGTGGGACGGTGAGGCGGCAGCATCGCCGTTGCCCGACAGGGAGCTGCTCGCGCCATGCACCACGGCGAACCTGTTGCCGGACGGCGACTTTGCGACGCCGGCCTTTATGTTCTGGTACGTCGACCACCCCATCAGTCCATTGTTGAACTCGCCGTTCTGGATGACGCCTCCTTTGTAGAGGGGCTTCATCGGATCGCGGAGGCACTGAAACCACGATATGTTTGTATGTGAATCATGAAATGCATGTGCTTCTTTTTATCGCACAACAAATTCAATTTTTATTTCGATCAACACAAGAAAAAACGAAATGTGAATCTGAAATACAAGAAACAAAAGGAAGGCTACAACGTGACTTGCCTCAATGCTAGCCGTGTGATCATATTCCACAGACTGGACCATGCATCCTACATCAAGCAGAGACATCAGCAACGTAATCGTGTTTCATGCACATAAATTGACACCAGCACCTTAATTATTAGGTATATACAAACACATATTTCATACGATCATGGGCATATCAAAAGAATAGACTACACGATTTGATCAACTGACCTTGGAAGAGTGAGATGCATAGCAAAGAGAGCACCAATTTCCCAACGAAGTTCCTCATTGTCACCATCTCGATCTCAGTTACCGCTACTATTGGTGTGTGTTAGTGAATGGACAGATGGAGAGGTGAATATATAAGCACGCAGGGTAGAAGTGGCCCCTTGGTTCGTTTCACTTGACTCGGTAATACTCAGCGATAGAGACGGTGCAGCAAGGAGGCAGTTCAGAATGTGCGGTCGCAGCTGAGGCATGTTATTTTTAGGTTTCTGCTAGTAGCTAGTGTATGTGAACTTCACTTCTTTTTTCCGGGAAAAAACTTCACGTATAATACTGCATCAGTTGCTTACATGCAAATAAGTACACTGATAACAGTTGGTTCTCACGGATTCATGATCAGCAAAAAAATACTTTTGACATTTGGAGATCAAATTTTGGTGCTCATTTTTCTTTGAATTAGAATAAAATCGGTTCATTTGACTTTTCCAGGGAGAGGATACAGTTTTGAGAAATAATGGAACACATATATACCACAAGTTTGCAAGTTGTCTACTCGTGTATTATTTGGTTCCCCTCTAATTTTTTTGCAGTAGAGTAGATGAAATCTCACGCGATATGATTCAAATTGCATAACAAGGAGTCTCTGTTTTCTCGTTTGAAAAAACAAGGAGTCTCTGTTTTGGTTTGGGTTTTGGGTCGTGATCATGGAAAATGCTTCTTCTAAAAAAAACTAAGATGCACATAGCCACACAAATATCTGACATCTAACAATACAAAAGGTAAAAAATATAAAACATGCAATACACGTGATCAACTCAGAATCGATATGAACACTTAGGGTGGTGAACATGGGCGTACCCAGCCTGGGGGCCGAGGGGGCCGCGGCCCACCCAGAATTTTTGGAAATTTTTTTGTTCCCCTAATGTTAGTGCTTGAAAAAATCCCAATTGACATGTCTGTTGATCCAGACATCGACTAGACCTGGAAAGTCAGCCGCAAAGCGCAAGTTCGAGGGAGGGAAGTCACACGATTCTCCAATTCGACCCCCTGCCATGGCCGCATCGCTGAGTCTCCGTCTCCCCCCACCGGCCACCTCGGCGCCTCCCTTCGCCGGCTCACCTTTCGTTTCCCCTCCCTAACTTCGGTCGCCGCTGGCCCGCTGCCCCCTTTTCTCCCCCCAGCTGTTGAAGCATAAGCAGGTACTCCGATAGCTCCATGCTCGACTGCTTGGGGCCTCGGGCTTGACCACCCGGCGCCGCCCGCCAGTGTCCACCTTCCCCAGCTCCTCCCGCCGGCCGCCGCTGCCTCCTATGCATGTATTCTCCCGGAGAATAAAGATTAGGTTTCAGGACACAGTCAAAATGTCCTATTCTTTGTATTACTGTCCATACTATTGTCAAAATGTCCTATTCTTTGTACTGATTCAACTTGTAGTTTGGCACTTGTAAAAAAAATCTTTTGTGTAGAAATAAAGAGAGGAATGTATGTGACTATGTCATTTATATGTTACTATAATTTTATTGTGCACAAATGAAGAGGGCTAGCCAAATTGCGTCAAACTACGATAAACATGAATCAAAAGATATTGCATCTTCCTTAACATATGAGGACTAGCCAAGTTCAGCACAGGGGCAGTCTTTGCCATTCATCGCGGGGCCTCGCACCCGAGCGTTGTCGCTTTCCCTTTCAGCATCTCCAGCAACTCAGCACCACCTAGGTCAATTACCATGCTATCTGAACGGCCTCCACCACCGCACATAGACCACCTAGCGCCGCCTCATTGCTCGCAAATACGCTGCAAGGGTGTGCTCTAAATCCCTCCGCCTTTAACTGATTGGTATCATAGATTGTTCATTTGGAAAAAAAATTATCACAATTGAGAAGTGCAAAAAAAAAAATTTAGAGGTGTGCCCACCCTCTAATTTCTTCCTGCGTCCGCCACTGGTGGTGAGGTCCAATCCGCAGATTACGCTGTCATCCATGCACTAGTACAACGATCACCAGTAGAGCCGGTTTTCGTGCATAGGCCAGAGCCGGTTTTCCCATCCAACTCAAGACCATGATCTCTAATAGGGGTACCACGGCTCTAATAACCCAGGCCCTCGGTCAGCCATGAAAAACAACAGTCTCTAATGCCAACCCTACCGAAGCCGGTTGCAAATATAGTATGTCTAAGTTTCGGGGATCATCGGCGACGGCCGAAATTCCCGAACGGCTCTAGTAGATCCTGCCCTGAGACGGATGATTTTACAGACCGTCTCCATAAGGATTTGGAATAGAGACTGCTTTGTTTTTTTTTCCGTTTCGGCTAAGATTTGGAGCAAAGACTGTTTTTTTTGGCAGTATTGGCTAACATATATTAGGGAAACAATCCATCGCTGTGTCCTCCAATCATTTATACACCTCCATAAATAGGCCACGATTCTCCACACGTTGAAGAGATGGTCGTGAACAGAGCAAAGCAGTGCATCCGTAGATAACCTGCAAGAGAGAGATAAATTTATCATTAAAAATCTTGTCATTTTTATATAGCCAGACCGACCAAGTAATGGCAAGCGCTCCGAGCTTAATAAGTATGTTAAACCTATGATCTGTCTCATTTAGCCAGTTGTTGAATGTATTAGCAACGCTCCATGGGGCGTATAAGGTAGAACTATTTAGATGATTGACCATATAGATGTTGAAATTTAGCACTGAAATAATAAGTATTTGATAGTCTCGTCGTGATGACAAAAGATACGATTTTTACTTCTTTGGTAGTTACATATTGCAAAGTTGTTCTTAGGGAGAATTATCTCTCGACGAAGATACCACATAAAAACCTTAGTTTTTAGCGGTATCTTTATTTTCCAAAGAAAATATTATTATCACTGGTACGTTAGGCTGGATCAAAGCACTATACGGTGGATCCCTCAAAGAATTTGCCATTCTTGTGTAGATTTCATCAAAACTCGTCAGTCCTATGCGTTAATTGGATCATATATAAACGCTGAAGCAAAGCATTCCTGGATGCTAGCCTTGGACCAACAAGATCTTGTCTGAACGTCAAGGTGATGTTTCCATCACCTTTTGCCAAAGTATCTGACTTGTGATGCACAATATTGTATATTGCAGGATATTGTTCGTGAAGAGTGGAATTACCAAGCCACTTATTTTTCTAGAACCTCATCTGAGATCCATCCTTCATAGAGAAAGACCCATATGGAAAGAAGAAATTTTTTGTCGCCATAAGGCTAGCCTAGAAGTGCGAGTCTCCAGGTTTACAATAAACCTATGATCAAGCCTTTGAGTCGACATACTTTCTCTTTATAAGGAATGCTCTTTTTTTGACCTAAAGGTCATGAATACCATGTCCTCCTTGATCTTTTGGAAGACAAACAACATTCCATTTAGCCAGTCTGTATTTTTTCTCACAACCTCATTGCCAAAAGAATCTTGATCGGAAGTAGTCCAATCTTTGTAAGAATCCTTTAGGCAACTGGAAGAATAAAATCATATAAAATACCATATTCTTGAGTACTAAGTTAGGGCTTGTTTGGTAGCATGGGTCCGATTTGCGTCTCACTGCGCCAGTAAGATGGAACGCTCTGCGCGTTCCATACGAGCTCTGGGCTAGAAAAGACCTGTTGTTTGGTAGCCCGCACAGCCATTTTCTGCATTGGATAGGGAAGACAACCCTCAGTTTTTGGGTGCCTGCACAAAAGCCTTTTTGCCCTGGTGGTGCAACCACACCTTGTTTGGTTGCAGACATGAGTGTGTTGTGGTAACCCCTTCCATTTGAGTGATGATGTTACCTAGTAGTGCTAACTAAATAACAACAAATTCCGCAACATTTAATTCATCATAGGTGCTAGTAATACACAACAAGTAGTTACCCTATTGAGCAATGCATCACGAGTAAATAAACTATACTTTGTGATGAATCACTGGTTCATCACACGAGGGGTTAGTATATACCACCTCGAACAAGTTCATCATTACAGACCGGGAATCAGGTTCAAGCAAGTCCTAGCTAATGTAGGGATACGAGACCACCTCCCAAAATCAGCAGATCATGATCATCATTGAGAGGACGATGAAGAAGGAAGCGGAAGCATTAAGCAGGAAACTGCTTGCGTAGCCAAGTCCTCCTCTCAGATGGCTGCGGTCGGCAGTACTCGACATACTCTTCTTTGTTGTCTGCAATAAAGTTGAGTGCCCTAACCATCAAGTTAGGTTGGTATAGTTGCGCCTTGCAGACATACTGGGTGTGGAGATTTTCTTCATCTGAGCATAGTTCGTGGTCGAAGTGTTGGTGTACTCACGATGCCTCGGGTAGTACTGCAATCCAGAAGGAACAAATGTTAGGGCGGATGACAATGACACAATATGACGGTCCTTTCATTTTAAAAACAAAACTAGACACAAATAAAACAAGGACAATTTAAGTTTTTTGCGAAAATTTTATGTTGCTCAAAAAACAAAGTTTAGATGTGCTCAAACCAGGAGTTTTTGAATGAGTCCAATGGGATTTCATGGGAATCCCCAAGCTTATGAACTTCATCATACTTGAATTATCTTAGTGTGATATTTCTTCATTCCTTGTGAAAAAACTTCAACACAAATTGTTCATCCCATTCTTTTCTATGGAGTGACATTAGAGGTACAAAGAAATCATGCTTGCTGCTATTTTACTCGAGAATAAAAATATATATTCATGAACCAGAGAGCACATAATTTTCTACTCATTCTAGCATATCAAAATTTCCAATTAAAAATAATTTTGATACTCCAAAGAATGGATCTAACATAGTAAGGCGGAATCTGCCCAGAATTTTTGCTGCAGCAAAACTAAATTTTTGGCACGACATAGACACGTCTGAAAATTTATCCAATTTACTTGCATATGTAGGATGAAAAGTTACAGCTACTGTGAATATATAGGCGGAACGGTGAGGCCGGTGTGTGATACGTCTCAAACGTATCTATAATTTCTTATGTTTCATGCTACTTTTATGACAATACTCACATGTTTTATACACGCTTTACATCATTTATATGCATTTTCCGGCACTAACCTATTGACAAGATGCCGAAGAGCCAGTTGCTGTGTTTTTGGTTTCAGAAATCCTACAAAGGAAATATTCTCGGAATTGGACGAAATCAACGCCCAGGGTCTTATTTTTCTACGAAGCTTCCAGAAGACTGAAGAGCGTACGAAGTGGGGCCACGAGGTGGCAAAACCACAGGGCGGCGCGGCCAAGGAGGGGCCCGCGTCGGCCTGTGGTGTGGGCCCCTCGTCAGCCCTCCGACTCTGCCCTTCCGCCTACTTATACTCTCCGTCGCGAAAACCCTATTACCGAGAGCCACGATACGGAAATAGTTCCAGAGACGCCGCCGCCGCCAATCCCATCTCGTGGGATTCAGGAGATCGCCTCCGGCACCTTGCCGGGGAGGAGAATCATCTCCCGGAGGACTCTTCATCACCATGATCGCCTCCGGACTGATGTGTGAGTAGTTCATCCTTGGACTATGGGTCCATAGCAGTAGCTAGATGGTTGTCTTCTCCTCTTGTGCCATCATGTTAGATCTTGTGAGCTGCCTATCATGATCAAGATCATCTATTTGTAATGCTACATGTTGTGTTTGTTGGGATCCGATGAATATGGAATACTATGTCAAGTTGATTATCAATCTATCATATATGTGTTGTTTATGTTCTTGCATGCTCTCCGTTGCTAGTAGAGGCTCTGGCCAAGTTGATACTTGTAACTCCAAGAGGGAGTATTTATGCTCGATAGTGGGTTCATGCCTCCATTGAATCTGGGACAGATGATGGAAAGTTCTAAGGTTGTGGATGTGCTTGTTGCCACTAGGGATAAAACATCAATGCTTTATCTAAGGATATTTGTGTTGATTACATTACGCACCATACTTAATGCAATTGTCTCGTTGTTTGCAACTTAATACGGAAGGGGTGCGGATGCTAACCCGAAGGTGGACTTTTTAGCCATAGATGCATGCTCGGATAGCGGTCTATGTACTTTGTCGTAATGCCCCGATTAAATCTCATATTAGTCATCGTGATATGTATGTGCATTGTTATGCCCTCTCTATTTGTCAATTGCCCAACTGTAATTTGTTCACCCAACATGCTATTTCTTATCGGAGAGACACCACTAGTGAACAGTGGACCCCGGTCCATTCTTTTACATCTGAAATACAATCTACTGCAATCTCTGTTCTCTATTGTTCTTCGCAAACAAACATCATTTTTCCACACCATACATTTAATCCTTTGTTTACAGCAAGCCGGTGAGATTGACAACCCCACTGTTACGTTGGAGCAAAGTATTTTGATTGTGTTGTGCAGGTTCCACGTTGGCGCCGGAATCCCTGGTGTTGCGCCGCACTACACTCCGTCACCAACAACCTTCACTTGGCCCTTGACTCCTATTGGTTCGATAAACCTTGGTTTCTTACTGAGGGAAACTTGCTGCTGTACGCATCACACCTTCCACTTGGGGTTCCCAACGGGCGTGTGCTCTACGCGTCATCAAGCTAAATTTCTGGCGCCGTTGCCGGGGAGATCAAGACACGCTGCAAGGGGAGTCTCCCACATCCAATCTCTTTACTTTGTTTTTGTCTTGCTTTACTTTATTTTATTTACTGCTTTGTTTGTTCTCTATATCAAAAACACAAAAAAATTAGTTATTAGTTTTACTTTATTTATTGTCTTGTTTGCGTTCTCTATATTAAAAACACAAAAAAATTAGTTACTTGCATTTACTTTATTTACCTTTTGTTTATTTCATCATGCTTCCCCCTAAGTTCACTTTCAAAGATATACCGGTAGGGCGTGGGTCTATCATTGGAAGAGATAATATAGAAGAATTTTTCACTCATGTTAGTACAGTTAAAGATTTTGAAGATAGACACTTGGTAGAACTTGCCCCTACTTATGAAATTGCTACTACCTCTTTAGTGCACATGTTGGAAGCTAGGTTTGTTAATCTTAATCCTATAATGCAACATATGTTTTTTACACTTTCTGATATGGAAGAAGGAGAAAAGAAAGATTTTGTTTTAGAAACCCTTCTTAGAGAATTTGGAGATGTAGCTAGAGAAGCTAGGAGAGTCTTTATTAAACATAAGATGCTTGGGTGTTTTACCAATTTTGCAAATACCCTTGAAAAGATGGACATGGATAGATTAAAGTACACTAATAACGTCAATGGTGAGGGGAGATTAAAATACCGATACCTAGTAAGCTCCTAGGGATGCATGAAGCTCTAGAAAATAACTATGCTTGGCTTGTTCCTGAAAATTTGTTTGATGAGGATAGTAAGCCTAAGAGCAACGAAAAAGGAGTTACTTACATAGACAAGATACAATGCATTGTTGAGAAAACTCCCAAAGCCCCTGGTAATAATGTTAATGCTTCATCTCTTGATAATACTTGATTCACACTTTCTGCGCCTAGCTGAAAGGCATTAAAGAAAAGCGCTTATGGGAGACAACCCATTATTTTACTTCTGCACTTTTGTTTTATATTTGAGTCTTGGAAGTTGTTACTACTGTAGCAACCTCTCCTTATCTTTATTTTATTTCTTTGTTGTGCCAAGTAAAGTCTTTGATAGTAAGGTTGATACTAGAATTGGATTACTGCGTAGAAACAGATTTCTTGCTGTCACGAAATTTAGCAGCCCCGTCCGTAGGTAACCCAGAAAAATCTGTCAATTTACGTGCGTGATCCTCAGATTTGTACGCAACTTTCATTCAATTTGAGCTTTTTCATCTGAGCAAGTTAAGTGCCCCTGAAAAATCCATCTTTACGGACTGTTCTGTTTTGACAGATTCTGCCTTTTATTTCGCATTGCCTGTTTTGCTATATTGGATGGATTTCTTTGTTCCATTAACTTTCAGTAGCTTTCTGCAATGTCCAGAAGTGTTAAGAATGATTATGTCACATCTGAATATGTGAATTTTTGATTATGCACTAACCCTCTAATGAGTTTGTTTTGAGTTTGGTGTGGAGGAAGTTTTCAAGGATCAAGAGAGGAGGATGATACAATATGATCAAGAAGAGTGAAAACTCTAATCTTGGGGATGCCCCCGTGGTTCATCCCTGCATATTTCAAGAAGACTCAAGCATCTAAGTTTGGGGATGCCCAAGGCATCCCCTTCTTCATCGACAACTTATCAGGTCACCTCTAGTGAAACTATATTTTTATTCCGTCACATCTTATGTGCTTTACTTGGAGCGTCTGTATGTTTTTGTTTTTGTTTTTGTTTGAATAAAATCGGATCCTAGCATTCCTTGTGTGGGAGAAAGACACTCTCCGCTCGTTCATATGAACACTGGTGTTCTTAACTTTACTTTTAATATTCATGGTGAAGGTTGAAACTGCTTCGTTCATTGCTATTTGGTTGGAAACAGAAAATGCTTCATGTGGTAATTGCTATAATGTCTTGAATAATTTGATACTTGGCAATTGTTGTGCTCAAATAGATCATGTTTAAGCTCTTGCATCATGTACTTTGTACCCATTAATGAAGAACTACCATAGAGCTTGTTGAAATTTGGTTTGCATGATTGGTCTCTCTAAAGTCTAGATATTTTCTGGTGAGGTGTTTGAACAACAAGGAAGACAGTGTAGAGTCTTATAATGCTTGCAATATGTTCTTATGTAAGTTTTGTTGTACCAGTTCATACTTGTGTTTGCTTCAAACAACCTTGCTAGCCCAAGCCTTGTATTGAGAGGGAATACTTCTCGTGCATCCAAACCCTTGAGCCAAAAACTATGCAATTTGTGTCCACCATACCTACCTACTACATGGTATTTCTCTGCCATTCCAAAGTAAATTACTTGAGTGCTACCTTTAAAATTCCATTCCTTGTCTTTGCAATATATAGCTCATGGGAAAATAGCCTTAAAAACTATTGTGGTATTGAATATGTTACTTATGTATCTTATTTCTTATAAGTTGCTTGTTGAGCGATAACCATGTTTCTGGGGACGCCATCAACTATTTCACCTTTGTTGAATATCATGTGAGTTGCTATGCATGTTCGTCTTGTCTTAAGTAAGGGTGATTTATCATGATCAAATGGTTTGAGTATGCATATTGTTAGAGAAGAACGTTGGGCCGCTAACTAAAGCCATGAATCATGGTGGAAGTTTCAGTTTGGACATCAATCCTCAATCTCTTATGAAAATATTATCTGTTGTTGAATGCTTATGCATTAAAGAGGAGTCCATTATCTGTTGTCTATGTTGTCCCAGTATGGATGTCCTAAGTTGAGATCTATCAAAAACGAGAAATCAAATGCGATCTATTTCCTTGGACCTTTGTACAGGCGGCATAGAGGTACCCCTTTGTGACACTTGGTTGAAACATATGTTATGCAATGATAATCCATGTAAATCCAAGCTAATTAGGACAAGGTGCGAGCACTATTGGTATTCTATGCATGAGGCTTGCAACTTATAGGATGTCTTATGCATAACACATATGAATTATTACTACCGTTGACAAATTGTTTCTATGTTTTCAAAATGAAAAGTCTGTAGCACAAAAATAGTGATCCATGCTTCCTCTGCGAAGGGCCCTTTCTTCTACTTTATGTTGAGTCAGTTTACCTACTTCTTTCTGTCTTAGAAGCAAACACTTGTGTCAACTGTGTGCATTGATTCCTACATACTTGCTTATTTGCATTCATCATATTATTTTGTGTTGACAATTATCCATGAGATATACATGTTGAAGTTGAAAGCAACCGCTGAAACTTTTATATTCCTTTGTGTTGCTTCAAAGCATTCTACTAAGAATTTATTGCTTTATGAGTTAACTCCTATGCAAGTCTTATAGATGCTTGTCTTGAAAGTACTATTCGTGAAAAGTCTTTGCTATATGATTCAGTTGTTTAATCATTGTCTTTACCATTGCTTCGAATCACTTCATTCATCTCATATGCTTTACAATAGTATTGATCAAGATTATGATAGCATGTCACTTCAGAAATTATCCTTGTTATCGTTTACCTACTCGAGGGCGAGTAGGAACTAAGCTTGGGGATGCTTGATACGTCTCAAACGTATCTATAATTTCTTATGTTCCATGCTACTTTTATGACAATACTCACATGTTTTATAAACACTTTACATCATTTATATGCATTTTCCGGCAATAACCTATTGACAAGATGCCGAAGAGCCAGTTGCTGTTTTCTGCTGTTTTTGGTTTCAGAAATCCTACAAAAGAAATATTCTCGGAATTGGACGAAATCAACGCCCAGGGTCTTATTTTTCCACGGAGCTTCCAGAAGACCGAAGAGCATACGAAGTGGGGCCACGAGGTGGCCAAACCACAGGGCGGCGCGGCCAAGGGGGGGCTCGCACCGGCCTGTGGTGTGGGCCCCTCGTCAGCCCTCCGACTCTGCCCTTCCGCCTACTTATACTCTCCGTCGCGAAAACCCTATTACCGAGAGCCACGATACGGAAATAGTTCCAGAGACGCCGCCGCCGCCAATCCCATCTCGGGGGATTCAGGAGATCGCCTCCGGCACCTTGCCGGAGAGGGGAATCATCTCCCGGAGGACTCTTCATCACCATGATCGCCTCCGGACTGATGTGTGAGTAGTTCATCTTTGGACTATGGGTCCATAGCAGTAGCTAGATGGTTGTCTTCTCCTCTTGTGCCATCATGTTAGATCTTGTGAGCTGCCTATCATGATCAAGATCATCTATTTGTAATGCTACATGGTGTGTTTGTTGGGATCCGATGAATATGGAATACTATGTCAAGTTGATTATCAATCTATCATATATGTGTTGTTTATGTTCTTGCATGCTCTCCGTTGCTAGTAGAGGCTCTGGCCAAGTTGATACTTGTAACTCCAAGAGGGAGTATTTATGCTCGATAGTGGGTTCATGCCTCCATTGAATCCGGGACGATGACGAAAGTTCTAAGGTTGTGGATGTGCTTTGTTGCCACTAGGGATAAAACATCAATGCTTTGTCTAAGGATATTTGTGTTGATTACATTACGCACCATACTTAATGCAATTGTCTGTTGTTTGCAACTTAATACTGGAAGGGGTGCGGATGCTAACCCGAAGGTGGACTTTTTAGGCATAGATGCATGCTGGATAGCGGTCTATGTACTTTGTCGTAATGCCCCGATTAAATCTCATATTAGTCATCGTGATATGTATGTGCATTGTTATGCCCTCTCTATTTGTCAATTGCCCAACTGTAATTTGTTCACCCAACATGCTATTTCTTATCGGAGAGACACCACTAGTGAACTGTGGACCCCGGTCCATTCTTTTACATCTGAAATACAATCTATTGCAAACTCTGTTCTCTACTGTTCTTCGCAAACAAACATCATTTTCCACACCATACATTTAATCCTTTGTTTACAGCAAGCCGGTGAGATTGACAACCTCACTGTTACGTTGGGGCAAAGTATTTTGATTGTGTTGTGCAGGTTCCACGTTGGTGCCGGAATCCCTTGTGTTGCGCCGCACTACACTCCGTTACCAACAACCTTCACGTGGCCCTTGACTCCTACTGGTTCGATAAACCTTGATTTCTTACTGAGGGAAACTTGCTGCTGTACGCATCACACCTTCAATTGGGGTTCCCAACGGGCGTGTGCTCTACGCGTCATCAGTGTGCGCCTGAGGGGCCCACAACACCCCTAGGCGCGGCTAGGGTGGGCCCGCGCCTAGGCATGGTGCGGCCGCATCGTGGCTCTTCTCCGTCCCTCCTATGGACTCCGTCTTCGTGACAGTAAAATAGGAACTTCGGATTTCGTTTCGTCCAATTCCGAGAATATTTTCTGTACAACTTCTCTGAAATACAAAAACAGCAGAAAACATTAACTGGCACTGTGGCATCTTGTTAATAGGTTTATTCCAGAAAATGCATAAAAACGCCACAAGTGTAAACAAAACATATAAAAATTGGTGTAAAACAAATATGGAGCATAAAAAATTATAGATACGTTTGCAACGTATCAGCATCCCCAAACTTAACTCCTGCTCGTCCTCGAATAGGTAAGTGATAACAAAAATAACTTTTAAGGTGACATGCAGCCAACACAATCTTGATCAAATTATTATAAAATCATTGTGAGCTGGGATCAAAATACTCTAAACATAGGCATGATAGATATAATTCTAACAATGGAACTTAGCAACTATGTTACAACATGAGAAGTAACTCAAACAAAAAATCATGAATAATAGTATACTCAAAGCAACTGTTTGTTTTTTAGCATAGAGAAAACATAGCAAAGTGGTATTCAGCTTGTCCTTCATGGAATAGCAAAACATAAATGCATAGGACACCTTTAAAGTTCAAAGGGTGACTATATACAAATAATTTGAGAACAAGCAATAACATAATCATGAATCAATCAATCATAAATTTTGGGACTATGTACATTATACTAAGAATGACAACTATGCTCTCTTAATTGGTGCATAAAGTTAGAAGATGAAAACTCCACATAAAAGTAAAAGAAAGGCCTTGCGCAGAGGGAAGCAAGATTACTCATGTGCTAGAGCTTTTTATCTTTACTATTATATGTGAGTCCGTATGTCGTCAAAAATGTTTGATGTCAAAGATTGAAGACATCTTGACCGTCCAATCTTACTAAACACCCTCCGCTTGATATCTAGCCATCAATAACAATCAGCCCCGCTTAAAAAAAACAACAATCAAGGAGTTCCCAAACATATGACGGAAAATTAGACGCACAATCAATACTTCACAAAAATTTGACGGTTAAATCATCAATCACGGGATCACCGAACCGCGGTACATGGAAAGCAATCAGCTTAATTATAGTTCAATATCAGCAAACAGAACGATTACTAGCGAAATCAAAATTATGTACTGTAGTAATATCAAATCAAAATTACTTGCCAAAATCTGTTTCATACCATTAGTACTTGTGAAAAACTCCTCTCCCAGGCTAAGCATGCTATCCTATCAAATCTTGCTTGCCAAAGATATTCCTCCCGGACCAACAAATCATCAGATTCCAACGACCCAACCTAAAAGAGGAAATAGCACATAACGTTGGTGAATCTTTTGCATAGAACCATAGGTTGCAGTTTGTTTTGCACAGAACACCATATTTCCCTGTAATCTTTGCAAGAAACACATAAAACATAATTAGCCTATTTGACACAGTAATTAGAGGAGTGGTCTGGTTCGACCAGTATATTCTTCTGCTAACCAACGTAGGCTAGGATAAGGCGATGACTGAGGCGACAGAGACGGCGTGGGTCACGCCGGCGTCTAGGCTCCGGCGGCGGCTGGTTTTACCGCCGATCGGGCCGGTGCTCATGCCGGTGGTGGGTCCCCCAGGCTCGGGGTCGCGTTTTGATCCCTTTCCGACGACGAAGACGAGATCTCGGTGGCCGAGGAAGTTGTGTGGCGCAGGCTCGACGATGTTCCGCATGTGCTGCCTCTCCGCAACGTCGACGGCCAGGGCGACGGCGAGCATCTTGATGAGTTCTGGTCCAAGATTGGGTACCCTACTGCGGCATCCAGGTCATGGGAGAGGAAGATGGCGGCCGCCACTTCGGGTGGGCAGCGAGCCCGGTCCTCGTCTCCAACTAGGACGGTGAAGCCAGCGGGGGGAGGAAGACCGGCGTCATCTTCACCGCCGGTTTTCCGCCTGCCCAAGCCACCGATGAAGATGAAGGCCTGGAAAGGCCCCCTCCCTCCCAGGCGGATCACGCCGCCGGCCATGTTCGCGGACTTTGTTGACGTTGCAAGAGTTGTATCGGTACCAATGATGAACCGGTCGACTTTCAAGGCCGGCCCCTCGCGGGAAGCGATGCCATTGAAGGCGGCGCAGAAGCCCAGCCGCCGCCCACCAGTGCGCGCGTAGAAGAGGCAGCAACAACATTGATGGCGAAGGCTGCGGCGCAGACGTGGAAGCGCTGACCGCGGAAGCGATGACCTCGATACAGGCTCGCTACCAGGCGGGCCCAGTGGAGAAGCGAGCGGTCACTTGGGGCGTCCGCCGCGACGCATTCCAGGCGCAAATATGCGGCAGGTTTGTGTCGTTGCGGACGCCCTGGTCACTTTTGCGTCGCACCGCTGGAGGGGTACCAGACGCATTTTCGGCATGCGCGGACGCAAACGGTCGCTCAGCGTCCGTTTACGTCGCCCGTTGGAGATGCCCTTACTACTACTGGGCCCAATCATCTAATTACTGTGTCAACAGAGACTAATCAAGTATTATGTGTTTTTTGCAAAGATTACCAAGAAATCTGGTGTTCTGTGCAAAACAAACTGCAACCTGTGATTTTGTGCAAAAGATTCACCAACATATGATGTTATGTGCTATTTCCTCAACCTAAAACCATTCATGCTCGGTCGTCTGATTGCCCCATTTACTTCCTTTGTGCCCAGCTTCATCTCTTCGTCTGCTGACCCAGCCACATCAGCATCCTCTCCACCCACGGTGACGATCTTCATCAGCCTTCATCCTTCTGTCCAGCGTCACCTTGGGCACCCCGTCCCAACTCCTCCCTCCACCGGTTGTTCCCGTATCCTCTGCCTCGAGGAATCAAGTGTCACCTTGCTCCTGTGTGTATTTTGTGCCGCTCCTGCGCCTAATCCCCTGCCTTGATGTCATGTGTCCACGAGGTACAGGCTGCTAGATCTCATTGTCCCTGCAACTTCATGTGTATTTTTTATGTATTGCGGAAAAACTCGACTGAAAAATGATTGTTCAATTTCTCCACAGGTTTTGGTCAGGGGGTTCATGTTCTTTTCTGCCCTATAAAAGTGTGATGATTGCTAGAAGACATACATGACTTTCCTGTTCTCTAAATGGTGCTCATGATATACCTTGAGTTATCTTTTGGGAGATTCAGACCAACTTCTGGCTGGATTGCTACAGCATGTTCTAGATTTTATTTACTCCATTTGTATCCTCGTTTTCCCTTAATAATTGCTCATTTCTTGTAGGGTGCTAAAGTATCATAAAACAGCTTCAAACTTGTGTGAATCTATATAACGCAAAACAAAAACTACAATTACATAAATTTCTTGCTAGATTGCGGCTTGTCATTTTTGCAGGGCAGAAGGAAGGCCATCTCGTGTTGACCCTATGGCTCGAAAATTGCCAACGCTGCCAAGCTCCCTTTTCCCCTAGCCCGTTAATTTGTTGTTTTGATTCCGTATTCTGTTGTGATTAAGTCGGTTCTTTTATAGACTATTTTATCATGTTTGCTAATTTGTCACGTACTTGCTATGGTTCGTGTAATTCTTCCCCTTCTCTTAGTCATGTTCACTAATTGGTCAAAGTTGTCTCTTTCTATTGATTTCAAGACAATGGAGAAATCTCATTGAAATGCAGGTTAGCGAATGTTGATGGGACCGGTCTTGAAGATTGTCTTTTGTGATAGATTTCAATACAATGGAGAAATCTCATTGGAATGCTAGATCTCACTAGTAATGTTGCACGTGCAATGCACGTGTGTTTTGCAGTATATTCCAACTCCAATATAAATTTATATGTATGCGAACTATGTATGTAGTATTATGATAATAATATCCCAATCGCAATATGGAGTGTTTAGAAGTAATTAACAGTTATGCATGCTCAACGATTGAGTTGTGCATACACTCTACCGATTTTAGTTCCATCCAAGGCTAATAAAACTCATAACTAATTGCACCGGGATAGGAAAACTACATCACATATAGTTTGGGGTTACAATCATCCTCGTCCAAAAATGAAGAAAGTATTAAGAAGAAAAGATGGCATAGTCCGATCTGGAATCCAAACATTTAGAAATCATTTATTCATAACTTTGAAAATCATTTGGATTTGTATCTTAGAAATAAGATACTACACATCGCATCTAAGCTGAGTTAAAGAGTGTCTCAATACAAATCGATCAAGCATGGGCAAATAGCACATGATCATTTGAATCTAATAGCTAAATAATATTAATGTTTTTGGCGACAAATACATGAAACAACATGAACTCCAGCAGTAAGCCTATCTTAGAAAATCCAAGAGATATGTGAGCATCCTTCCATATCGACCCGACAACAATCTTTTAATACTCTTAAACATCCATGTAATATCAATATTATTACCATTATTCACACACTTGTGTAGGTCACATGGCACATTTTGGAGCCCATGTCAGTCCGAAGCGGAGGCTAAGCAATGGAGCCCATTTCGTTTAGAAGCGAGAAGCAAGGCTGATCAACGATCGTTGCTTGTGGATGCACAGTTTGGAAGGAAAAGTGGGTGACGCGGCTTCACCACATGCCAGGAAAATCAGGTAGTGGGGAGTTCCTATTTAGAGATAAAAGATATCTATCAAGAACGAAGTCAAAAGTTTCAGTCATATTCATCACATGTCTTGCATTGTCCCTCTACAGTAGCATTCCGACAGGGTCTCTCACTCTGCTTACCAATAAAACTAACCAAGAAGCCTGCATCTCAACTGCAGATTAACCACGATGAATCATGTGATCTCTATCAAGCATTCAAGCTAGTTACTGTCAAATAAGAAAACTAAATGAAATGCAAGGGATATCTTTCAGGATCTCTTCAGACAGGTCCACAGGAAAGGACTTTCCTACCCAGAAGGACAGTCGGTCATGAACGATAACTGCATAAATGGAAGAGGTGGATTGACAATAGTTAAAGCTGTACTTGGTAGCAACCGGCTACTTCTCAAGCAGGCCCTATAATAGAAGAGGATGACAGACGATTCATTTCCTTATTCCATCTACACACTTAAACATGCAAGGATTGAACAGTTGGATTTGATGCCCTCTTCCTCAATGAATTTAAAAAGGACCTGAATATTATCACATAGTGCTAATCAGATTAGAATTTACTTAAAGAATTTTCCCTATCAAAGACCAGCTATCAACTTATAATGAAAATATAAATAAGGCCATTTAAGTTGTAATGCAGTCCAGGTATCATTAGTTTGTGCAAGAATATAGTACATGAAACTGCATTCATGTTATGTATGAAGAAAGATGCTTACCAGCCCATAAGCAGAGGCGGATTCAGGTAAGTTGTTGTTTGCAAATACAGACTCTCTTGTGGTTAATGTGGGAGGTTGCGTTGCTCTCCATACATATTTTCTCATGATGTCGTCGATGGCCTCAACGACGCCATCCTCGACACCAAGAAAAAATCCAACCGTGGCACACTCCAACTCTCGGTCTCTCTTTCTCTACGCCCTGGTATCCTTCTCCGTATAAGCGTGCAATTGGCACAAAATAAGGACGAACAGTTCCTTTACACATCTTTACCATATACTGAAGAAAATGCAAAAGTTAATGATTGACACATCTTTACCATTGTATCAAAGAAGACGACTTTGTATTTCATGTTCAATTTGTGTTCTTTTCTCAACTGGGATTTCACTGCCAAAAGCCGTTTTAGATCCTTCTTTTGATCTGCACTAAGGCATCAGTACTTGACAGCAAAAAAATGAGAAATAAAATTAACAACATGCTACATACTATACTTTTACAATATTCAGATAATATTACTCCATCTGATTCAAATTAATTAACTGAGGAAATTTCTCCTAATGCTGTTATATGCATAAGCCTTAAATGAAGCATTCCTTTGTTTGGGGCACCTGATATTGTTGCAGCCAACCAGTCATTAGTGATATGGTCAATAGCATGACAAGCTCGACTGCATAGTCTACAATTTGCTTGGTCCTTTTTGACGTCAACAACTTGTTTCGTCCTAATTGAAATAAAAGATACATATCTCGCTTGCAAGATTG
Organism: Lolium rigidum; assembly: GCF_022539505.1. Taxonomy (NCBI): domain Eukaryota; kingdom Viridiplantae; phylum Streptophyta; class Magnoliopsida; order Poales; family Poaceae; genus Lolium; species Lolium rigidum. Next base: position 101,895,179 of record NC_061511.1, read on the forward strand.
AGATACATATATTGGAATTGAGATGGGTCAAGAACTGACTATATGCCCTAAATATGAACGTGGAGAACTGCAACTTGTCAATAACTAACATTCTAATTTGCATTGCAATTTTCCAACAAAAGAAAATAAAAATAACTACGAACAAATTGGAATAATTGAAAATGTTAAATGCAGTAATAGTTAACTGGCTCATGGAAAACCTTTGCAAGAACAATTGAAGAAGTCAAATGCACTAACAGTTACAGGTCTAACCAAAGCCTATTAGTAAAGATTATTCAGAGAGCAGAAAGAAGCATCCTGCGAACGTATCTGAATTCTGAACTGGTACATATAAATTGCGAGTCCACGAAATTCACTAATCTACACATCACTCTCGTGGTCTTGGGGTCTTGCCTGACCATATGACCTTGCTGCATGCAACAAATCTGGTCAAACATTATGAACATGTCAGGATAAATCAATGCAAGAAATTAACTGATGCTAGATTTGTCATGTAATGCATAATCGATTGCCAAGCAAGAAAGAAAACAGAGCTTCAAGATCAGATCATTTGAATACCTTCATGTGTTAATATATTACTGTCAAATATGCATTAGAACAGTTAGATTATTTCCTAGCAATGGGAGAAACTGTAAATAATATCTTCACATATCCGATTTGTGGTAACATGGACCAATGGGTAACAGGTTGTTGAACCAAGATCGAGGCACTACGACAAAGAGGACGAAGTGAGTATTATGATGGAGGGGACGTGAGAAACTCTGACCGGTTGGCGGCGCCACATCCTGGTGTACCCCGTTGGGTTCCTCATCGGCGCCGGATCGAGGAGAAGGGCAATGGCATCAGCTGCAGTAGACGTGGAGGAGGGTGGGTGGTTTGACCACCGCAGCCGCGGGTCGAGAGGGGCAACCGGCGGTGGCCTCGCCGTGGGAACGCGTGGGCCAGCAACGCCTGCGTCTCGTATGACGTCGGCGGAGGCGAGCGATGGAAGATCATCAGGTTGTGCAAGGAGGCGGTGGTGGTGGGCGGTTGGAGCGCACCAGGCGCATCTGAGGTATTCCTGCGGAGGTTGGGGAGGGTGTGCATGGGCTCAATGGAGGAGTTCGTGCTGGTGGGTGGTTGGGGATTTGCCTCTGAGAGTGGATCTGGGATTACCAATCGATCTGGGCGGGGTTAAGTTTCCTGACTCGATGTGTTAAGCGCTCAACGCGTTGAGCGTTCAACATTGGGCCAATCTTGACCGTGAAATGATCTAGTTCAATGGCTGAGATGTTTTGGATCTGCCCCTCTCTCCCTTTTTATATTATTAGTGGAGATTGGGATGCAAGTTATAACCTTTCTATTTATAGGGGGTTCCTGGTTGCTCGAGTGGTTATGCAGAAATCATCCTTCACTATCTTGATGTGGTTTGGGATATAATGTAAAGAGAGCATCCAAACAAAAATACGATGTATCCAAAGAATACCTCAACTGCAGAAGCTTGACTGCAGGTTATGTGCGAGTATCTGCATGTGCCCCTTGAACATCGGTGATTTAAATTAGCAATATCCACTACGGGAGAAACTTCATGTGCCGACGGCCAGCCCATGTGCCGACGGCCAAATGTCGGGGCCGTCGGCACAGAGGCCCTCGTCGACCGGCGACGGAGCTGACCGTCGGCGCACGGTCACCGTCGGCACACTGCTGTCTACACCGACGGTCACCGTCGGCGCAGACCGGACCGTCGGCACGTAAAGTTGGCGCCCGAAGGTCACCGTCGGCACAGCCACGGCCGTCGCGTACACGCGCAGACAGGCGGGCCCAGCCGTTAGGATATCACGGCGCCGTCTCACAGTGTGCCGACGGTAGCCCACGGCGCAACGGCGGCCGTCGGCACAGGGACTGAAAACTGGGTCCCCCTTCTGCTGTGCCGACGGTCACCCACGGCACAAACAAGGCCGTCGGCACAAACATTTTTTTGTTTTTCCATTTTTTTTGCATCAAAGAGATAATTATTAATCCCAATCATTTTTTTTGTTTATTTATTTCTCACTGCTATTTTGGCGAACCCCTTTGCGGGAAACCTATATATATGTATAAGGGCGGTATAGAACCCCTTCGCCGTAAATCGAACCTCGGAGGGGGTGAATGGCCCACACACGATACAAAATACTTAAGACCCACACACGATACAAAATACTTAAATAACTAGACTCACACACATACCAAAGCGCTTACGTAACTAGACCCACACACGAACCGAAACAGTTAAAGAACTACACCCACACAGAGGAAGCAAAACACTTAAAGAAACTACACCCACACACATGAACCAAAACACTTAAAGAACTAGACCCACACACAAACCAAAGCATTTAAAGAACTACACCCACACACGAACAAAACACTTAACACTGGGTCGACACATGACCCGCTAGACACACGGACTCGACACACACATATTAATCGCAGAAGTCGAAATCTTCATCCTCGCCGGGGTGTCCTCAAGCGGTGGTTGTGAGGTTCCACAACCACCGTTCATCATTCTCCCCCATGTCGACGCCTCTCCTTTGGCGTACTCGCTTCAACCTCGACCTTCCTCGCCGCTTTCCCGCCCTCCTCTCTCTCCCGTACGTCCGCTTCTCCTTCGCGAATGCGCGCGTTGCCTCGACGTCTCCGGGATGGTCTCCGCGCCACCGTGCCATGAACTGCTCGTCCGCCTCGGTGGTATCAATCCGCCGCCGGCCAGCCCTATACCGCCGCGCTTCACCCCGTGAGCGAAGTAGTGGCTCGCAGGAGAGACTCCGAGCTTCCGTCGCAGACCCGACCTCCGGGAAGTTCATTTCGTGGCGCGGCCGGCCAAACCTCCAAGCCGCAACGTCGTATGCGCGGGCAGCAGCCTCCTTCGTGTAGAAGGTGCCGAGCCACACACGCGTACCACCGGCGGTGATTTCAGCCGCGAAATGTCCCGCAGGCCGCTGTGCGAACGCCGATGAAGCCCGTGTTGCTACGGCGACGAGGAGCCATCTCAGCGGCAGCTCAGCTCGCGAGGATTTTGTGGTTCTATTGGATGAGAGAAGTGATGAAGGGAGAAATGTTGCCGGTGCTGTTAGTGGAGAAGCCATGGCTATATATAGGCCGACGAGGGGCTGAAACGGCGGGAAAACATGGCGGGAGAGAATGGGCGGGAAAGGGTGGGCGGGAAAAAGGGCGGGAGAGAAGCAAGCGGGAAAGGGTGGGCGGGAAAAAAGGGCGGGAGAGAAGGAGCGGGAAAAGGGTGGGCGGGAAAAAGGGCGGGAGAGAAGCAAGCGGGAAAGGGTGGGCGGGAAAAAAGGGCAGGAGAGATTCCGCATGTATAGGTGGAACTCCCTGAGGTGAACCGTAGAGAACCTTGGGATCATATGGGATGATACTTGTTTCCACATGTACCTATGACCTAAGCAAGCTCAAACGTAGGCATACGCCCACCGGGGGACCCCGATGGGATGCGATCAAAGGGGTAGACGGCGCGGTCAACGTAACTAGGGTTTCGTCGTAAATCGAGCATCGGACCTAGGGAATGGCCCCAAAAGTTGTGTGTGTCCACATGGCATGCACAAAAGTGATTTGAGATGGTTCTATATCCAATGCTACCCTCCGGGTGTGCCCGCTTCTCGGACATGGGGTTCCTACACTTAGGCGGATTCCCGCATGTATAGGGAACTCCCTGAGGTGAACCGGAGAGAACCTTGGGATCATAGGGTATGATCCTTGTTTCCACATGTACCTATGACCTAACCAAGCTCAAACGTAGGCATACGCCCACCGGGGGACCCCGATGGGATGCATCAAAGGGGTAGACGGCGCGGTCAACGTAACTAGGGTTTCGTCGTAAATCGAGCATCGGACCTAGGGAATGGCCCCAAAAGTTGTGTGTGTCCACATGGCATGCACAAAAGTGATTTGAGATGGTTCTATATCCAATGCTACCCTCCGGTGTGCCCGGCTTCTCGGACATGGGGTTCCTACACTTAGGCGCATTCTCGCATGTATAGGGGGAACTCCCTGAGGTGAACCGGAGAGAACCTTGGGATCATAGGGTATGATCCTTGTTTCCACATGTACCTATGACCTAACCAAGCTCAAACGTAGGCATACGCCCACCGGGGACCCCGATGGGATGCAATCAAAGGGGTAGACTGCGCGGTCAACGTAACTAGGGTTTCGTCGAAATCGAGCATCGGACCTAGGGAATGGCCCCAAAAGTTGTGTGTGTCCACATGGCATGCACAAAAGTGATTTGAGATGGTTCTATATCCAATGCTACTCCTCCGGTGTGCCCGGCTTCTGGACATGGGGTTCCTACACTTAGGCGCATTCTCGCATGTATAGGGGAACTCCCTCGAGGTGAACCGGAGAGAACCTTGGGATCATAGGGTATGATCCTTGTTTCCACATGTACCTATGACCTAACCAAGCTCAAACGTAGGCATACGCCCACCGGGGGACCCCGATGGGATGCAATCAAAGGGGTAGACTAGCGCGGTCAACGTAACTAGGGTTTCGTCGTAAATCGAGCATCGGACCTAGGGAATGGCCCCAAAAGTTGTGTGTGTCCACATGGCATGCACAAAAGTGATTTGAGATGGTTCTATATCCAATGCTACTCCCTCCGGTGTGCCCGGCTTCTGGACATGGGGTTCCTACACTTAGGCAGCACTCCGCATGTATAGGGGAACTCCTCGAGGTGAACCGGAGAGAACCTTGGGATCATAGGGTATGATCCTTGTTTCCACATGTACCTATGACCTAACCAAGCTCAAACGTAGGCATACGCCCACCGGGGACCCCCGATGGGATGCAGTCAAAGGGGTAGACTGCGCGGTCAACGTAACTAGGGTTTCGTCGTAAATCGAGCATCGGACCTAGGGAATGGCCCCAAAAGTTGTGTGTGTCCACATGGCATGCACAAAAGTGATTTGAGATGGTTCTATATCCAATGCTACCCCCTCCGGTGTGCCCGGCTTCTCGGACATGGGGTTCCTACACTTAGGCAGCATTCTCGCATGTATAGGGGAACTCCCTGAGGTGAACCGGAGAGAACCTTGGGATCATAGGGTATGATCCTTGTTTCCACATGTACCTATGACCTAACCAAGCTCAAACGTAGGCATACGCCCACCGGGGACCCCCGATGGGATGCGCTCAAAGGGGTAGACTGCGCGGTCACCGTAACTAGGGTTTCGTCGTAAATCGAGCATCGGACCTAGGGAATGGCCCCAAAAGTTGTGTGTGTCCACATGGCATGCACAAAAGTGATTTGAGATGGTTCTATATCCAATGCTACCCCTCCGGTGTGCCCGGCTTCTCGGACATGGGGTTCCTACACTTAGGCAGATTCCCGCATGTATAGGGGAACTCCTCTGAGGTGAACCGGAGAGAACCTTGGGATCATAGGGTATGATCCTTGTTTCCACATGTACCTATGACCTAACCAAGCTCAAACGTAGGCATACGCCCACCGGGGACCCCCGATGGGATGCAGCCAAAGGGGTAGACGCGCGGTCAACGTAACTAGGGTTTCGTCGTAAATCGAGCATCGGACCTAGGGAATGGCCCCAAAAGTTGTGTGTGTCCACATGGCATGCACAAAAGTGATTTGAGATGGTTCTATATCCAATGCTACCCCTCCGGTGTGCCCGGCTTCTGGACATGGGGTTCCTACACTTAGGCAGATTCTCGCATGTATAGGGGAACTCCTCGAGGTGAACCGGAGAGAACCTTGGGATCATAGGGTATGATCCTTGTTTCCACATGTACCTATGACCTAACCAAGCTCAAACGTAGGCATACGCCCACCGGGGACCCCCGATGGGATGCAGTCAAAGGGGTAGACTGCGCGGTCACCGTAACTAGGGTTTCGTCGTAAATCGAGCATCGGACCTAGGGAATGGCCCCAAAAGTTGTGTGTGTCCACATGGCATGCACAAAAGTGATTTGAGATGGTTCTATATCCAATGCTACCCCTCCCGGTGTGCCCGGCTTCTCGGACATGGGGTTCCTACACTTAGGCAGCATTCCCGCATGTATAGGGGAACTCCTCGGAGGTGAACCGGAGAGAACCTTGGGATCATAGGGTATGATCCTTGTTTCCACATGTACCTATGACCTAACCAAGCTCAAACGTAGGCATACGCCCACCGGGGACCCCGATGGGATGCGACCAAAGGGGTAGACTGCGCGGTCAACGTAACTAGGGTTTCGTCGAAATCGAGCATCGGACCTAGGGAATGGCCCCAAAAGTTGTGTGTGTCCACATGGCATGCACAAAAGTGATTTGAGATGGTTCTATATCCAATGCTACCCCTCCGGTGTGCCCGGCTTCTGGACATGGGGTTCCTACACTTAGGCGCATTCTCGCATGTATAGGGGGAACTCCCTCGAGGTGAACCGGAGAGAACCTTGGGATCATAGGGTATGATCCTTGTTTCCACATGTACCTATGACCTAACCAAGCTCAAACGTAGGCATACGCCCACCGGGGACCCCGATGGGATGCAATCAAAGGGGTAGACGGCGCGGTCAACAGTAACTAGGGTTTCGTCGTAAATCGAGCATCGGACCTAGGGAATGGCCCCAAAAGTTGTGTGTGTCCACATGGCATGCACAAAAGTGATTTGAGATGGTTCTATATCCAATGCTACCCCTCCGGTGTGCCCGCTTCCGGACATGGGGTTCCTACACTTAGGCGGATTCTCGCATGTATAGGGGGAACTCCTCGGAGGTGAACCGGAGAGAACCTTGGGATCATAGGGTATGATCCTTGTTTCCACATGTACCTATGACCTAACCAAGCTCAAACGTAGGCATACGCCCACCGGGGACCCCGATGGGATGCAGTCAAAGGGGTAGACTGCGCGGTCAACGTAACTAGGGTTTCGTCGTAAATCGAGCATCGGACCTAGGGAATGGCCCCAAAAGTTGTGTGTGTCCACATGGCATGCACAAAAGTGATTTGAGATGGTTCTATATCCAATGCTACCCCTCCGGTGTGCCCGGCTTCTGGACATGGGGTTCCTACACTTAGGCGGATTCCCGCATGTATAGGGGAACTCCCTGAGGTGAACCGGAGAGAACCTTGGGATCATAGGGTATGATCCTTGTTTCCACATGTACCTATGACCTAACCAAGCTCAAACGTAGGCATACGCCCACCGGGGACCCCCGATGGGATGCAATCAAAGGGGTAGACTGCGCGGTCAACGTAACTAGGGTTTCGTCGTAAATCGAGCATCGGACCTAGGGAATGGCCCCAAAAGTTGTGTGTGTCCACATGGCATGCACAAAAGTGATTTGAGATGGTTCTATATCCAATGCTACCCTCCCGGTGTGCCCGGCTTCTCGGACATGGGGTTCCTACACTTAGGCGTATTCCCGCATGTATAGGGGGAACTCCCTCGGAGGTGAACCGGAGAGAACCTTGGGATCATAGGGTATGATCCTTGTTTCCACATGTACCTATGACCTAACCAAGCTCAAACGTAGGCATACGCCCACCGGGGAACCCCGATGGGATGCGATCAAAGGGGTAGACTGCGCGGTCAACGTAACTAGGGTTTCGTCGAAATCGAGCATCGGACCTAGGGAATGGCCCCAAAAGTTGTGTGTGTCCACATGGCATGCACAAAAGTGATTTGAGATGGTTCTATATCCAATGCTACCCCTCCGGTGTGCCCGCTTCTCGGACATGGGGTTCCTACACTTAGGCAGCATTCCGCATGTATAGGGGAACTCCCTGAGGTGAACCGGAGAGAACCTTGGGATCATAGGGTATGATCCTTGTTTCCACATGTACCTATGACCTAACCAAGCTCAAACGTAGGCATACGCCCACCGGGGGACCCCGATGGGATGCGGCCAAAGGGGTAGACGCGCGGTCAACGTAACTAGGGTTTCGTCGTAAATCGAGCATCGGACCTAGGGAATGGCCCCAAAAGTTCTGTGTGTCCACATGGCATGCACAAAAGTGATTTGAGATGGTTCTATATCCAATGCTACCCCCTCCGGTGTGCCCGGCTTCTCGGACATGGGGTTCCTACACTTAGGCGTATTCTCGCATGTATAGGGGGAACTCCCTCGAGGTGAACCGGAGAGAACCTTGGGATCATAGGGTATGATCCTTGTTTCCACATGTACCTATGACCTAACCAAGCTCAAACGTAGGCATACGCCCACCGGGGACCCCGATGGGATGCGATCAAAGGGGTAGACTGCGCGGTCACCGTAACTAGGGTTTCGTCGTAAATCGAGCATCGGACCTAGGGAATGGCCCCAAAAGTTGTGTGTGTCCACATGGCATGCACAAAAGTGATTTGAGATGGTTCTATATCCAATGCTACCCCCTCCGGGTGTGCCCGGCTTCTCGGACATGGGGTTCCTACACTTAGGCGGATTCTCGCATGTATAGGGGGAACTCCCTCGGAGGTGAACCGGAGAGAACCTTGGGATCATAGGGTATGATCCTTGTTTCCACATGTACCTATGACCTAACCAAGCTCAAACGTAGGCATACGCCCACCGGGGGACCCCGATGGGATGCGATCAAAGGGGTAGACTGGCGCGGTCAACGTAACTAGGGTTTCGTCGTAAATCGAGCATCGGACCTAGGGAATGGCCCCAAAAGTTGTGTGTGTCCACATGGCATGCACAAAAGTGATTTGAGATGGTTCTATATCCAATGCTACCCCTCCGGTGTGCCCGGCTTCTCGGACATGGGGTTCCTACACTTAGGCAGATTCCCGCATGTATAGGGGGAACTCCCTCGGAGGTGAACCGGAGAGAACCTTGGGATCATAGGGTATGATCCTTGTTTCCACATGTACCTATGACCTAACCAAGCTCAAACGTAGGCATACGCCCACCGGGGACCCCCGATGGGACGCAGTCAAAGGGGTAGACTAGCGCGGTCAACGTAACTAGGGTTTCGTCGTAAATCGAGCATCGGACCTAGGGAATGGCCCCAAAAGTTGTGTGTGTCCACATGGCATGCACAAAAGTGATTTGAGATGGTTCTATATCCAATGCTACCCCTCCGGGTGTGCCCGCTTCTCGGACATGGGGTTCCTACACTTAGGCGGATTCCGCATGTATAGGGGGAACTCCTCGGAGGTGAACCGGAGAGAACCTTGGGATCATAGGGTATGATCCTTGTTTCCACATGTACCTATGACCTAACCAAGCTCAAACGTAGGCATACGCCCACCGGGGACCCCCGATGGGATGCGGTCAAAGGGGTAGACTGCGCGCGGTCAACGTAACTAGGGTTTCGTCGGAAATCGAGCATCGGACCTAGGGAATGGCCCCAAAAGTTGTGTGTGTCCACATGGCATGCACAAAAGTGATTTGAGATGGTTCTATATCCAATGCTACCCCTCCGGGTGTGCCCGGCTTCTCGGACATGGGGTTCCTACACTTAGGCGGATTCCCGCATGTATAGGGGGAACTCCCTCGGAGGTGAACCGGAGAGAACCTTGGGATCATAGGGTATGATCCTTGTTTCCACATGTACCTATGACCTAACCAAGCTCAAACGTAGGCATACGCCCACCGGGGACCCCGATGGGATGCGATCAAAGGGGTAGACGCGCGCGGTCAACGTAACTAGGGTTTCGTCGTAAATCGAGCATCGGACCTAGGGAATGGCCCCAAAAGTTGTGTGTGTCCACATGGCATGCACAAAAGTGATTTGAGATGGTTCTATATCCAATGCTACCCTCCGGGTGTGCCCGGCTTCTCGGACATGGGGTTCCTACACTTAGGCGGATTCCGCATGTATAGGGGGAACTCCTCGGAGGTGAACCGGAGAGAACCTTGGGATCATAGGGTATGATCCTTGTTTCCACATGTACCTATGACCTAACCAAGCTCAAACGTAGGCATACGCCCACCGGGGGACCCCCGATGGGATGCAGTCAAAGGGGTAGACGGCGCGGTCAACATAACTAGGGTTTCGTCAGAAATCGAGCATCGGACCTAGGGAATGGCCCCAAAAGTTGTGTGTGTCCACATGGCATGCACAAAAGTGATTTGAGATGGTTCTATATCCAATGCTACCCCTCCGGGTGTGCCCGGCTTCTCGGACATGGGGTTCCTACACTTAGGCGGATTCCCGCATGTATAGGGGGAACTCCTCGGAGGTGAACCGGAGAGAACCTTGGGATCATAGGGTATGATCCTTGTTTCCACATGTACCTATGACCTAACCAAGCTCAAACGTAGGCATACGCCCACCGGGGGACCCCCGATGGGATGCAGTCAAAGGGGTAGACGCGCGGTCAACAGAACTAGGGTTTCGTCAGAAATCGAGCATCGGACCTAGGGAATGGCCCCAAAAGTTCTGCGTGTCCACATGGCATGCACAAAAGTGATTTGAGATGGTTCTCTATCCAATGCTACCCCCTCCGGGTGTGCCCGGCTTCTCGGACATGGGGTTCCTACACTTAGGCAGATTCTGCATGTATAGGGGGGAACTCCCTCGGAGGTGAACCGGAGAGAACCTTGGGATCATAGGGTATGATCCTTGTTTCCACATGTACCTATGACCTAACCAAGCTCAAACGTAGGCATACGCCCACCGGGGACCCCGATGGGATGCGATCAAAGGGGTAGACGCGCGCGGTCAACGTAACTAGGGTTTCGTCGTAAATCGAGCATCGGACCTAGGGAATGGCCCCAAAAGTTGTGTGTGTCCACATGGCATGCACAAAAGTGATTTGAGATGGTTCTATATCCAATGCTACCCCCTCCGGTGTGCCCGGCTCCTCGGACATGGGGTTCCTACACTTAGGCGGATTCTCGCATGTATAGGGGGAACTCCTCGGAGGTGAACCGGAGAGAACCTTGGGATCATAGGGTATGATCCTTGTTTCCACATGTACCTATGACCTAACCAAGCTCAAACGTAGGCATACGCCCACCGGGGACCCCCGATGGGATGCGATCAAAGGGGTAGACGGCGCGGTCAACGTAACTAGGGTTTCGTCGTAAATCGAGCATCGGACCTAGGGAATGGCCCCAAAAGTTGTGTGTGTCCACATGGCATGCACAAAAGTGATTTGAGATGGTTCTATATCCAATGCTACCCCCTCCGGTGTGCCCGGCTTCTCGGACATGGGGTTCCTACACTTAGGCGGATTCCGCATGTATAGGGGGAACTCCCTCGGAGGTGAACCGGAGAGAACCTTGGGATCATAGGGTATGATCCTTGTTTCCACATGTACCTATGACCTAACCAAGCTCAAACGTAGGCATACGCCCACCGGGGGACCCCCGATGGGACGCAGTCAAAGGGGTAGACGGCGCGGTCAACAGAACTAGGGTTTCGTCAGAAATCGAGCATCGGACCTAGGGAATGGCCCCAAAAGTTGTGTGTGTCCACATGGCATGCACAAAAGTGATTTGAGATGGTTCTATATCCAATGCTACCCCTCCGGTGTGCCCGGCTTCTGGACATGGGGTTCCTACACTTAGGCAGATTCCGCATGTATAGGGGGGAACTCCCTCGGAGGTGAACCGGAGAGAACCTTGGGATCATAGGGTATGATCCTTGTTTCCACATGTACCTATGACCTAACCAAGCTCAAACGTAGGCATACGCCCACCGGGGACCCCCGATGGGATGCGATCAAAGGGGTAGACGACGCGGTCAACAGAACTAGGGTTTCGTCAGAAATCGAGCATCGGACCTAGGGAATGGCCCCAAAAGTTGTGTGTGTCCACATGGCATGCACAAAAGTGATTTGAGATGGTTCTATATCCAATGCTACCCCCTCCGGGTGTGCCGGCTCCTCGGACATGGGGTTCCTACACTTAGGCAGAGTCTCGCATGTATAGGGGGGGACTCCCTCGGAGGTGAACCGGAGAGAACCTTGGGATCATAGGGTATGATCCTTGTTTCCACATGTACCTATGACCTAACCAAGCTCAAACGTAGGCATACGCCCACCGGGGACCCCGATGGGATGCGAGTTAAAGGGGTAGACGACGCGGTCAACGGAACTAGGGTTTCGTCGAAATCGAGCATCGGACCTAGGGAATGGCCCCAAAAGTTGTGTGTGTCCACATGGCATGCACAAAAGTGATTTGAGATGGTTCTATATCCAATGCTACCCCCTCCGGGTGTGCCCGGCTTCTCGGACATGGGGTTCCTACACTTAGGCAGATTCTGCATGTATAGGGGGGAACTGATTCGGAGGTGAACCGGAGAGGACCTTTGCTTTCCATGCACATATGTCCTAAACAAACCAAAGGAAATCAAAGAGTCTGTTGTTCAGTCCTCGTACGGAGAAAGCTATAGGGGTAGACCATCGACCTCCTCACTCTAGGGTTTTGCCGGATAGAGACCACCGGAGCGTCGGAATCCCTGGAAACCTTGCATGTGTCCATATCATATGTGTATATGTGTGATGTAGGTTTTGTGCATGCAATATATAGGTCCCGGGAACGGCCTTATTCAGACACGCGTGCCACACGAACACTTGCTGCAATCCTGAATCTGTACGTGGAAACTCCCGCTGCGGGTCTGTCGGCTCCTATTTCATGGTAAAGTGGGCCCAACCTTTGCTTTCCATGCACATATGTCCTAAACAAACCAAAAGAAATCAAAGAGTCTGTTGTTCAGTCCTCGTACGGAGAAAGCTATAGGGGTAGACCATCGACCCCCTCACTCTAGGGTTTTGCCGGATAGAGACCACCGGAGCGTCGGAAGCCACCGGAAACCTTGCATGTGTCCATATCATATGTGTATATGTGTGATGTAGGTTTGGTGCATGCAATATATAGGTCCCGGGCACGGCCTTATTCAGACACGCGTGCCACACGAACACTTGCTGTAATCCTGAATCTGTACGTGGAAACTCCCGTTGCGGGTTTGTCGGCTCCTATTTCATGGTAAAGTGGGCCCAACCTTTGCTTTCCATGCCATGTGTGATAATCTATTCTTATTATTTGCAGTAAAAAAATTAAAAAAAAAGAAAAAAAAACCCTACCTGTGCCGACGGTCACCGTCGGCACATACGCGACCGTCGGCACAGTGATGTGGCCATAACGGCCAGGTCGACACGGTCGGGGGCCAGAAACCAGCTGCCCCCAACCAGCTGCCCCCAACCTCACCCGCCCCCGCGCCGCCGCCGCCCCCTCACCGGCCGCCTCGCTGCCGCCACCTGCCGCCGCCGCCAGATCCCGCTGCCGCCACCACCACCCCGCCGCCACCCGCCCCCCGCCGCCGCCGTCCCCTCACCGGCCGCCTCGCCGTCGCCACCACCCCGCCGCAGCAGAGCTGCTCCGCCCCACGCGCCGTCGAGCCGCGCCCCGCGCCGCCGAGCCGCCCCCCGCGCCACCACCTGCCTCCGTGCCGCCCCCGCAGCAGCCGAGCCCGCCGCCTCGCAGCAGCCCGGTCGGCCCCCGCAGCAGCCCGGCCGCCGTAGCAGCTCGCCGCCTCACCTGCCCGTCGCCCACATGGTAAGTTTGTTTTTCATTTTTTTTCTTTTTTTGTAGCTTTTTAGTAGTATGAAATTGAAATGAAATAGAAATAGGAAAGGAATAGAAATAGGAATTGAAATAGAAATTGAAGTAGGAATTGGAATAGAAATTGAAATTGGAATAGAAATTGAAATGAAATAGAAATAGAAATTGAATAGAAATAGGAATTGGAATAATATTGAAATGAAAATGAAGGAATAGAAATGGATATTGAAGTGAAATAAATTAGAATTTTGTAGAAATGCATTTGTTTTATCAATTGATGAATTTGCATTGACAAATTTTTATTATTTTAACTAGGTCCCGTAGTGAGCACCCCGCGTGACGACCCCGGATCTTGCGGCGCATCTCTACGGCCGTCGACATCGCCGGTTGTTCGACTACTTCCTCTACAGCCGAGGGTGAGCTGAATTGCCGACTCCCCCTTCGCATTTTTTATGTCATTAGATTTAATTTCTCCGTCAAGTCGTGTAACCTAGGTGTCAATTCCCGTCCGCAAGCGTTACGCGGATAAATATGCATTAGTGGTCAGCATATTTTGAACCGTAACGCTTGTGGCATTTACGGGACAGTCGCCGGACCCGTAGTTGGGTACGTTTTCCACGTTCTGCTCGGGTGCGAGACAGAATTTCGTCGGCGCCTCCCTGTTGTTCTCCGGATGCACATCCTCTCGGCTTTTGCCGAGACGTGTATCGGGAGAGCAGCGAGGAGGTGCTGCCGAATTCTGTCTCGCACCCGAGCGAACGTGGAGAACGTACCCAACTACGGGTCCGAGGCTGCTAGGAGCCCACCTAGTAGAGATGTAGGTTGATGCACGCGTTTTCGCCGGTAGAAAAATAAAAATATGATGCATTCAATTTCATGCTACTATTTGTTGTTTGTCACGCAATAAAGCAGGATGGCTGATAATGAGTGGATGTACGGTGGCCGTGTTAGTTCGACTCAAGTGACGGATGAATGGAAATGGAAGACCGATTTGTTAGTGAAGGAGTTAGCTCGTGGTTCGAAGGGGATTGTTCGTCCCCGTTGCCCTTGCAATGTCCTGCAGGAGGCGTCATCCTAAGGATATTCTAGAGATGACTAAACACCTTTGGTGGAATGGGTATATGCATGACTACGACCCGCCGGTCGACTTTTCTCGGCACGAACGTGATAGAGGTGAGGTGATGCGGCAGCGGATCGATGGCAATGAGAACGATGGCATCTTAAACTTGCTAGATGATCTTCGGGATGCTGACATGCCAGAGTTACCATGGGACGAACAGTCTGAACCGGAGGAACCGCCTGAACCGGAGGGACCGCCACAACCGGAGGAACTTCCAGAGGAGGAACCTGAGCCAACCGCGAGGGCCTTCATTGATATGATGGCCTCAGCTAGGAGGCCTCTATACCCGGGTGCAAAAATGTCTCAACTTGATGGCATCACGCGGTTGCTAGCCGACAAGTGCATGTTTGAGAGTACTCGAGCATCCTTTGAAAAGACTACGAACACAGTAGGTAACATGTTGCCTGAAGGTCATTGCTTGCCCAAGACCATGTACGAAACGAAGAAAATCTTGAAAGCATTGAAAATGGATTATGTAACATATGATGTCTGTCCAAAATTGTGCCTTTTGTTTTGGAAAGACTATGCGGATGACAAGTACTGTGCCAAGTGTGGTCACTCTAGGTATCATGAGGTAGATGTAGGCAATGGTCAGAAGAGGCAGACAAAAGTAGCCATAAAGATTCTTCGTTATCTCCCAATCATCAAAAGAATCCAGCGGCTTTACATGTTCGAGGAGACTGCCAAGCAGATGACATGGCATAAGACCGGGATAAGATTGCAGGACGAGAAGAAACGGGTACCCATGGTACATCCATCTGATGGTCAATCATGGAAGCACTTCGATGAAAAGCACCCAAATGAGGCAAGTGAGGCTCGGAATGTTAGAATTGCGATAGCAACCGATGGATTCAACCCATATGGTATGTCGACTGCCGCGTACAGCTGCTGGCCCGTGTTTGTTATTCCGCTCAATCTCCCTCCCGGAGTCGTAATGCAAAGGAAGAACATATTTTTGTCGATGATCCTTCCAGGGCCTGAATATCCAGGGAAGAAATTGAGTGTCTTAATGCAACCACTTGTGGATGATTTGCACCACTCGTGGCATCACGGTACATTGACATACGACCGAGCATCAAAGAGAAACTTCATCATGAAAGTTTGGTTCCACTATTCGATGCATGACCTACCCGGGTACGCCCTATTATGTGGGCATAGTACAGCTGGTAAGTTTCCATGCCCGGTGTGCGAGCACGAACTAGAATTCAGGCACCTAAAAGCTGGACACAAATATGTTGCCTTTGACAAACACCGCAAGTTCCTCGAGTCCGGGGCATCGGTTCGGATCGACAAGAAAAACTTCACGAAAGGCGTAGTTGTGCTTGAACATAAAGAAATACCAAAGTTCAATGGTGCAACTGTTGATGCTGAGCTACGTGCTCTCCAGCCTAGTAAGGAACCCGACCACCAATTTGAGGGATATGGTAAAACGCACAACTGGACTCACATAGCAGGCATAATAGAGCTCGAGTATTACAAGGACCTTGAACTTCCCCATAATATCGATATGATGCACACCGAAAAGAATTGTGGGGAGGCATTCCTTAACACTCTGCTGCAACATACCGGGCAAGTCAAGGGATAATGTTTCAGCTAGAGTCGATATTGAGGAGATATGTGACAGGGTGGCTCTACACATGCAGCCTCCTGAGGGCAATCGAAAAGGTTGGTTAAAGCCGCATGCCAAGTACTGTCTTGATAGCGCCGACAAGAAGGAGGCATTTACGTGGCTCAAATATGACGTGATGTTCCCTGATGGTTATTGTTCGAATATGAGTAAGGGAGTCAATCTTGCTACATGAAAAATAAACGGGCTCAAGAGTCACGACTATCATATATGGATTGAGCGGCTGATGCCGGTGATGCTTCGAGTGTATCTCCCCGATCATGTCTGGCGAGTGCTTGCGGAGGTGAGCCATTTTTTCCGCACGGTCTGTGCTAAGCAGATATGTACCGAGGTGATTGAGAAGCTGCAGGAGCAAGTGCCGGACATGCTATACAAGTTAGAGATGATATTCCCCCAGGCTTCTTCACTCCGATGTTACATCTCATCGTGCATCTCGCCAACGAGGCACTCTTGGGGGGACCGGTGCAGTATCGTTGGCAGTTTTGTATTGAGAGGGAGTTCAAGTATATTCGGTACAAATGTGGAAACAAAAATAAGATTGAAGCATGCATAGCTGAGGCAACTCTCCTCCATGAGATGGCGGACGCCACGACAATGTACTATGCCAATGATGTGCCCACTAAGCATAACCCGGTCGCTCGGTACAATTCCGATGAGCCCAACCGTGACCCAAAGCTCTTGCTCTTCAAATATCCCGGTGGCAAGGCCGGTGCCTCAAAAGTGGAGAACATTTCGCCGGAAGAGAAGGATTGCATAATGCTTTACGTGCTTATGAACATGGAGGAAGTGGTCGATTTCATGAGGTAAAATGATGAACCAATTACTTTGCAACCAGTAACTTGGTTTTGGTCTAATACGTATTTTCTCCTTTCAGCCAATTCCATGATGAAATGTGGTCGGGAAGAAATGGTCCCACTCCCACGCAGTGGTACACTCTTACGAAAGAGGGTGCCCCGCCCTTAAATAAAAGCTTCGTGAACTGGTTCCATGAAAAAGTAATTTCTCAAATGTTCCTCTTACTTTGCAATCCGTGACTTGTCTTATTACACGTAACTAATGCACAAAATAATCTGAACTGAACTTGTAGGGAGCTGATCCCAACGTTGAGATGACGAGATGAGTTGAGATGCGTTTCCCGGGGTTTTAACCGTAGAGTCCATACGCATCAGAAGTATGATGTAAATGGGTATCGCTTCCATACGGAGTTTCACCAGAAGAACCGGCCTAATGCAAAAACAATAAATACTGGGGTCTACACTCGCGGAGCCGATGATCTTGATTACTATGGAAGGTTACAAAAGGTATACGAGTTGACGTTCAACAACGCAAACATAGAACTCAAGCTCTTTGTGTTCAAATGCCATCGGTTTGACCCACACGGTGGAATGAGAAGCACCCCTTCCATTGGTTTAGTTGAAGTTAGGCCTACAACCACCTACGACGGATCCGACGTCTATGTTGTGGCTCACCAAACCAAGCAAGTTTATTATTTGTCCTACCCATGTCAGAATGAGGAACTCATGGGCTGGGAAGTCGTGTTCCAGGTATCGCCACATGGTAAGCTACCCGTCCCCTCCGAGGACGATTACAACAACATTGACCCGGTAACATATGAGGGAATTTTCTATCAAGAGGAAGAGCAGTTCGGGGCTCTTCAAATAGACATAGCTCTTCAGGATCTCCACAACGATGTACAAATGCGTGGTGAGACCGTGGTGGACCTGAAGGACATAGCTATGCTCACCAAGCGCCATGCGAACAAAGACAACATTGTCGAGACTCAACCGGAACCCAATGTCGACCATGAATACTCATATGATACTGATTTTGATAGTGAGGCTGAGAACCCAATGCCTAGAGATGAGAGTGGTGATGAATGGTGAGGGTCTTTTATGCTTAGTACCTACATTATCATTATGCTTAATACATACATTTGTCATTATGCTTAGTACCTACATTATCATTATGCTCAATACATACATTTGTCATTATGCTTAATACCTACATTTTCATTATGCTTAGTACCTATATTTGTCATTATGCTTATTAATTTTCAACATGCTTATTAATTATTTTCTTTTTTCTTATGCAGGTAATTGCCCAATATGAGCGGACGGAAGGCATCATCGAGCTCCTTGCTTGATCAGATTAATAAGCATGTTGGTGCACATATAGGTAGGTATGGTGCACATGATTGGCAAACTTTGGTTTTTGGGAGTTGGATGCACGAGTAGAGCTCATACTCAGTAGAGGTGAAGACTAGTAAAAGACTGGAAGCGACCAACTAAGAGAGCAATAATAACCATAATCATGCATAGCGACAAAACATTATGAATCAAAGCATAAAGTGGTATTACAAGTCAAAAACTAAATGATCATAGAGTCTTGAGGTGACTGGTTTGTAGTCATAACATGGTGTAAACATGTGCAAATTCAACTCAATTTAAGCATCAAAGGAGAATACCACAATATTATGCTTTTGTATGATGAAAACAACACATGATTCTTTCAATGACACATTAAGCAATCTCAGCTATTTGAGACAAGTCATGCTACAAAAATAACTACTAAGCATATAATTAAAATAACATCTAACATGACATGCTAAAGTCTAAGCCACAGTCTAAACAAGCTTCCTTTTGCACCACTATAAGCATGAAATATTTTACTCGTCTCCAACATCAATCAATTTATTTGAAACAAATCTCTTAGATAATAATCAATAAAGACCAGAGAGCTAATCATACCTAACTAAAGAAAACTAACAAGCTCTGAACAAAATACGAGCGGAAAACCAGAGCTAAACGTAGTACTAGCAAAAGAGAACACCCGCAGAACAATAAGAGTGAAAACTAAAGTATTCTATGCATGAAAACGGAGTATGTCATTCTCCAAAACAAGTATGCTAGGATCCAACTATATACTACAGCAAACAGAACAAAACAAAAACAAAAAAAAGCTCCAAGGACAACACATAGCATATTAAGCAATAAAAATATAGTGTCTTGAAAGATGACCTGATATTTCGGTTGATGAAGGGAATGCCTTGGGCATCCCCAAGCTTTGATGCTTGTACCTCTTGAATATTTCTTGGTGTGAAATTGGAATCTCCAAGCTTGAGTTTTTGTCCATCCTTCATCTCGTCACATCATTCTTCTCTCCCTACACTTGAAAACTTCCTTCATACAAAACTTCACATAATTTTCATTAGCAGTATTAGTGTAATAAAAATAACAAATCCACTTTGGTTCAGTTCTAACATAAGTAAAACATTCATTAAAACATTAGCTACTGTAGCAATTTCTTTTAAAATCTCTTTCGCTCAAAATAACTCAAAAAGAAAAAGATTAAGAGGCAAATGAAATAGTGGAAGAAATATGTCAAAACAGAACAGCAGGTAAAGATCGATTTTTTTCGAAAAATCTTATGTTGGACAAATCGAAAAGTACAAAACTACTGAAAGTTACATAATAACCCGAGGCATATGCTCAAAAATTATCAGATCAATCCGACGTTCTGGCTGAGAATACTAATTTTTTTGGTGGCAGCACATAATCTGTTTCACGACAACAACTTCCCTAAATCTTACATTCTTCCTATTAAAGGCTATCCTTGGGAAAAAACGAAATAAAAACGATAAGGAGAGGTTATTACAGAGGTAACAACTTCCAAGACTCTACAAAATAAAAATTACAGAAATAAAACATGGGTGATACGTCCAAAACGTATCTACTTTCCCGAACACTTTTGCTATTGTTTTGCCTCTAATTTGTGTATTTTGGATACAACTAACATGGATTAACGATGTTTTCAGCAGAATTGCCATGGTGTCTTATTTTTGTGCAGAAAATCAACTTTCAGGAAAATCCCCGAAAATAATTGCAATGGGCCTATTTTCACAGAATACTTACGGAGCCAGAAGACGAGATGGAGGGGGGGGCACGAGGTGCGCACACCATATGGCGGAGCGGTGGGCCCCTGGGCCGCGACGCCCTATGGTGACGCCGCCTCGGCCAGCCCCCTACGCTCCCCTCTGGACTACTTAAAGCCCTTGACCTAAAAACGCATGGGGGTTCGACCAATTTGCCAGAAGACATCCAGAACTCCGCCGCCGTCGCAAAACCAAATCTCGGGATCAGAAACTCCGTTCTGGCACCTTGCCGGGACGGGGAATTGGATCGAGGAGATCATCGCCATCATCGCCACTGACGCCTCTCCATCAACCATCCATGCTTCCCCCATCCATTTGTGAGTAAATCCCCGTTGTAGGCTGTAGGGGATGGTAGGGATTGGATGAGATTGTTCATGTAATAGCCATAAGATTGTTAGGGCATGGTGCCTAGTATCCGTTGTTGGTACTTTTATGATATTGTTGCAACTTGTTATGCTTAATGCTTGTCACTAGGGCCCAAGTGCCATGATTTCAGATCTGAACATGTTATTGATTCATGATGATATTCATTGTTTTATGATCTTACCTGCAAGTTGTATACACATATTGCTGTCCGGAACCCGAGGCCCCAAAGTGACAGAAATTGGGACAACCGGAGGGGAAGGCTGTGATACGAGGATCACATGTGTTCACGGAGTGTTAATGCTTTGCTCCGGTACTCTATTAAAAGGAGTACCTTAATTACCAGTAGTTTCCCTAGAGGCCCGGCTGCCACCGGCTGGTAGGACAAAAGATGTTGTGCAAGTTTCTCATTGCGTGCACGTACGACTATATACGGAACACATGCCTATGGTTATTTAGTACTTGGATACTGTTTTATTATTATCTGGCAAATGCCTTGTCTTGATTATTACATGAGTTATCTTATCCATGCAGCGCCCATTCATCCATCCCTATGCCTACAGTATTTTAATCCTCGCTATTTACTATAATCACTACTACTCGTCTTTGTTACACCGCTCGCTTATATTTCACTACTGCTATCGCTATAAAACTGTTGCTGCTGATAAACTATTGCGAGCAAGTCTCGTTTCTAGGTGCAGCTGAATTGACAACTCCGCTGTTAAGGCTTACAAATATTCTTTGGCTCCCCTTGTGTCGAATCAATAAATTGGGTTTTACTTCCCTCGAAGACTGTTGCGATCCCCTATATTTGTGGGTCATCAAGACTATTTTCTGGCGCCGTTGCCGGGGAGCATAGCTTTATTTGCAAGTTCACTTGAATTGATATTGTTCGCTGCAAATCCACCATCATGGGTAAACCTCGCGATGCTAAAGTCGCCATATCACCATCCACTACAAGAAAAGGTACAACTCTGAGTACCTCTGCTGCTCTTGATTCACCATCTGTGATAATTTAACTTGTTTCACCACCACAAGCTTCACATGCTGGTACTTCTGCTGAATCTGAAAATCCCTCTTATAATTTTGATGATGCTTCTACTGTGCTTGATGATAATGGTTCATTAGGTCCTTTTCTAGATGCTACAATTGCTAGGTCTAGACAAATTGAAAATACTGAAATTCCTAATGAAAATACTGTTACACCTGTTAATACATCTGAGTCTGTTGAATACTCTAGTGATGATCTTGATGAAGATTATGTGGAACTTGATGATGATTTTATTGATAAATGTAATGCTACTACTGGTGCAAGTAGCATTAAAAAGCTTCTTGCACAATGTGCTGTTAGATATAAACTGTCTCCTGATCCTAAATTTGCCACATCTCCTATAAACATTAAGGATAAGGATTATGATTTTTCTCTTGATTTATCTCATATATCTATTGTTGAGAAAACACCTTTTTGTGGTACTGAAAAAAGAAAGTGTTGTAGAGCACATGATTGAGCTTTCTAGCTTGTTTTTTGATGATACCAAGAAGCGTACTTATTTTGTTGCTAAAAATTTTCCTTTCTCATTAAAGGATGATGCTAAAACTTGGTATAATAGTTTGCCTCCTGATTCTATTGATAGTCCAAATGGTTTGCTTGATGTTTTCTTTCGAAAATATTTTCCTGCTAGTGCTCAACATATTGCTTTGCAGAAAATTTATAGTTTTGACCGGGAAGATGGAGAGAAATTGCCTGAAGGTTGGGCAAGGTTTTGCTCTCTTCTTAGAGCTCGGCCTAGACATGATTTGGAAAAGCATGACTTACTTGATATATTTTATAGTGGACTAACCATTGAGTCTAGGGCATACCTGGATAGTTGTGCTAGTTGTGTTTTCAGGAAAAGAACTCCAGACGAAGCTGAAGAATTAATGGCTAGAATAGGCCAAAATCATGATGATTGGACTACACCTGAACCAACCCCAACACCAATATTGAAGAAGAGGGGTATGATTAAATTAAATGATGAAGATATGAGGGAAGCCAAGAAATCTCTTAAAGAGAAAGGTATTAAATCTGAAGATGTGAAGAATTTACCCCCATAGAAGATTTATGTAAGATAACTCCCCCTTCATCCAAAATTGAGGTACATTCTCTTCAACGCTTTGATAAAGAAGATATTCCTTACTCAAAACCTCCTGATCAATGTTTAGATGAGTTTGATAATTATATTGTTAAGCAAGATAATTTTAATATGAGAGTAACAACTAGAGGTGGTGTTTCTACTTAGGATCCTCTATATCCTGAGGGGCATCCCAAAAGAGTTGAACAAGATTCTCAACGAACTAAAGAAACTAGTGCTCCTTCTAAGAAAAAGAAGAAGAAACATAAAACTGTTGTAGAATCCTCTGAGCATGTTAATGATCCTAATAGTATTTCTATTTCTGATGCTGAAACTGAAAGTGGTAATGAACATGATAAAGATAATGATAAGAATGATGTTTCTGATAAAGAAGAGGTTGAAGATGAACCTGAAAAGCATGCTAAAAATAAAAAGTACACTAAAGAAGATTTCATTGCTAAGAAACATGGTAATGAAAGAGAACCTTGGGTTCAAAAGCAAATGCCTTTTCCTGTTAAGAAACTAAAATCAAAGGAGGAAGAACATTATAATAAATTTTGTGATTGGATGAAACCTTTGTTCCTGTAAATCCCTTTGACCGATGCTATTAAATTGCCTCCTTATTCAAAGTATATGAAAGATATTGTCTCTAACAAAAGGAAAATTCCTAATGAGGAGATTTCCACTATGCTTGCTAATTACTCTTTCAATGGCAAGGTTCCAAAGAAGCTGGGAGACCCAGGTATACCGACTATTCCTTGTTCCATCAAGAATAATTATGTTAGAACCGCTCTATGTGATTTGGGAGCAGGAGTTAGTGTTATGCCTTTTTCTCTTTACAAGAGACTTTATTTAGATAAGTTGATACCAACTGATATATTTTTGCAAATGGCTGATAAATCTACTGCTATTCCTGTTGGTATATGTGAGGATGTTCCTGTTCAAGTTGCTAATAATTGCTTAATATTAACTGATTTTGTTGTGTTGGAAATGCCTAAAGATGATAATATGTCTATTATTCTTAGAAGACCTTTTCTTAAAACTGCAGGGGCTGTTATTGATTGCAATAAAGGAAAAGTTACTTTCAATGTTGATGACAAGGAGCATACTGTTTATTTTCCCAAGAGGATTGATAAAGTATATGGAGTTAATACAATTTCTAATTTGAGAACTATCAAAGTGGGAGTTATTGATTGTCCTATATATGAACCTAAAGAAGGATATCAAAATATTATGATTGGGTCCATATCAATACAATATAAGGTAACATGATTGATTTGAGGTTTATTTCTTCTTATGTCATGTAAAATTTATTTGGTGGCAAGACTTGATCAACCTTGTTAACAAGTACATTTTATATGCATAGAAGAGCTAAACAACATTTCTTTCTTTCTCTACACTTGTTTACTTTCTGTAGTACTACTTGTTTTGCAAGATGCTTTAGTTGTTTAGAAGTTTGAAAATCTTTTTCTGCCCTGTAATAGTTATTTTAACACCCAGAAATGTGCATTTTACGAAGTTTTCGAAAATTTACAAAAATTATGTCACTGGTCCTATTTTTCAAAATGCAACCTGGGAGTGCCTGGGGCTGACTAGTGGGGCACCCCAGGGCTGCCCCCCATGTGCCGGCGCAGCCAAGGAGGGGGCGTGCCACCTGGCCCTCCACTCACTCATCCACCTACCACTCCACTCTCCTTCACGAGAAAACACACCACCATTGTTCAAACCCGAGTTTCTTGCTGTTCTTGCTCGAGATTTTCGATCTCCTTGCTCAGCCCATCTTTGCTGCTGAGATTTGGGGTATTTGTTCTCCGGTATGTGACTCCTCCGATTATCCAAATAGAATTTTGTTTGGTTGAGTATATCTTGAGTATTTTGCTGCTGTAGGTGACATGTTAAGTGAGTTTGCATGCTTGTTCTAAGTTGAAGAAATTAGTTTTGATGCATGTTTAGTACTCTATCAAGTTCCTATAGTAGTCTCACTCATTTATATGTCTCAAAATCAACTTTTATAATGATTGTTGAATTTTTTTAGAAAATGGAGTGGAATAGACACCAACTCAACCAACATGAATTGGACGTGCATGAAGTTATGAGAGTCCACCGTGAAGAGGGGGTATTCCCCTCCTACTACCCATGCACCGATTTCATGAAGAGTGCAGGAATTTTTCAGGATGTTCAAAATCTAATTTCTAATGCAGGGTTGGAAGATTTTGTTGTTGGTGAACCTTACTAATATGCAAAACTAACCATGTCAGTGGTGCAGGATTTTGAATTCCATTGGTCCCAACCTAACCCCATGGTTCGATATAAAATCTACAATAAAACTATCAACTTGCCCTTTGATGATTTTTGTGCAGCTATTAAAGTGCCACAAGGGGGATCATGTGAGAAGATTAGGGGGCTGCCACGGCAACTCTTGAATCTATACGAGATGATCTGTCAAGGGAGAAGCTTCTCGGATGAGAGTGGTAAAATTCGTAGTATTCAACTCCCATCTATTCGCTATTTTGCTTACTTTGTCACCAAGTGCGTTCTTGCTAGAAAGAATGCAAATAAGTTATCCATCCATGACTTGGTTTTCTTAGCTGCTGCATTGCAACTTGATAGAACTTATAATTTGGGTGCTTTGATAGCGTTTAGGCTTGCTACTAACCGTGATAAAGGGGGATCATTTGAGAGGTGTTTGTTGTTGTCAACGAATGGTAGTGGGCACTCTAACCCCCTTGCCAAACAGACTCTCAAAGAGCGGCTCCCATGAAGGACGTTATCTCTACCAGCAAGGTAAATCATCCCTCTTCTCTTTTGTTTACACATGTATTTTAGTTTTATTTAGACACTCCTCCCAACCTTTTGCTTACACAAGCCATGGCTAACCGAATCCTCGGGTGCCTTCCAACATTCACATACCATGAAGGAGTGTCTATTTGCAAAATTAAGTTGCTTACTGATGAATCAGGGCAAAACATGTGAAGAGAATTATTAATGAAAGTTAATTAATTGGGGCTAGGAACCCCGTTGCCGGCTCTTTTTGCAAAATTATTGGATAAGCGGATGAAGCCACTAGTCCATTGGTGAAAGCTGCCCAACAAGATTGAAAGATAAAACACCACATACTTCCTCATGAGATATAAAACATTGACACAAATAAGGAGTAATAAATATTTGAATTCTTTAAAGGTAGCACATGAAGTATTTACTTGGAATGGCAGAAAATACCACATAGTAGGTAGTTATGGTGGACACAAATGGCATAGGTTTTGGCTCAAGGTTTTGGATGCACGAGAAGTATTCCCTCTCAGTACAAGGCTTTGGCTAGCAAGGTTGTTTGAAGCAAACACATGTATGAACCGGTACAGCAAAACTTACATAAGAACATATTGCAAGCATTATAAGACTCTACACTGTCTTCCTTGTTGCTCAAACACTTCTACTAGAAAATATCTAGACCTTAGAGAGACCAATCATGCAAACCAATTTCAACAAGCTCTACGGTAGTTCTCCACTAATAGGTTTAAGCTACATGATGCAAGAAAAACATGATCTACTTGAGAGCTCAAAACAATTGCCAAGTATCAAATTATCCAAGACAATATGAGGCATTTTCTGTTTCCAACCAAATAGCAATAAATGCAATAGCTTCCAACTTTTGTCATTGAACATTAAAAGTAAAACGAAGAACACAAGTGTTCATATGAAAAAGCGGAGCGTGTATCTCTCCCACACAAGGATTGCTAGGATCCGATCTTATTCAAACAAAAACAAAAATAAAAACACACAGACGCTCCAAGTAAAGCACATAAGATGTGACCGAATAAAAATATAGTTTCAATAGAAGAAACATCCCCAAGATTAGACGCTTGAGTCTTCTTGAAATATGCAGGGATGAACCACGGGGGCATCCCCAAGCTTAGACTTTTCACTCTTCTTGATCATATATCATCCTCCTCTCTTGACCCTTGAAAACTTCCTTCACACCAAACTTCTCATAAACTTCATTAGAGGGGTTAGTACTCAAAAAACTTTAATCCACTTTAGCCCTGTAGTGACACATTGCAAGAACTCAATAAAACATTAGCTACAGCTCTCCATGTCTAGAAAGCCTCACTTAAAGTCCACAAGAGACAATGCAAAAAACAGAGACAGTAATCTGTCAAAACAGAACGAGCAAGTAAAGACGAATTTTTAAGAGGTACTTCCGTTGCTCAAATCAGAAAACTCAAAACTAATTAAAGTTGCGTACATATCTGAGGAACACTCACGTAAATTGGCAGATTTTTCTGAGTTACCTACAGAGAATCTTACCCAAATTCGTGACAGCAAGAAATCTGTTTCTGCGCAGTAATCCAAATCTAGTATCAACCTTCTATTAGAGACTTCACTTGGCACAACATTGCAATAAAATAAAGATAAGGAGAGGTTGCTACAGTAGTAACAACTTCCAAGACACAACAAAACAGTAGCAAAATAAAGACATTGGTTATCTCCCAAGAAGTGCTTTCTTTATAGCCATTAAGATGGGCTCAGTAGATTTTAATGATGCTCACATGAAAATAGAGAATGAAGCAAAATAGAGCATCAAAAAGCAAATTCAAAACACATTTAAGTCTAACCCACTTCCTAAGCATAGGAATCTTGTACACAAATAAATTCATGAAGAACAAAGTGACAAGCATAAGAGGATAAAACAAGAGTAACTTCAAAAGTTTCAGCATATAGAGAGGTGTTTTAGTACCATGCAAATTTCTACAACCATATTTTCCTCTCTCATAATAATTTTCAGTAGCTTCATGAAAAACTCAACAATATAACTATCACATACAGCATGTTTTTCATGATTCACAAACACATAATTTTTATCAAGCTCAAACATAATGGGATCAAAACATTCAAACCCACTTTTATCAATAATATAACAAGATGATTGATCAATCTCAAAAGATATGGGACTCCTAGATAAAGTCAAGACTTCTCCAATCCCATTTCATTAGTAGTACAATTAATAGTATCAAGTAACATAGGACCATTATCTAGAGATTTATCATAAACATTTGCCAAGCAAAACTCTTTAGTACCATGCATTTCGACATCAGGCACAAACAAAGCATTATCATAAGATTTATAAAAGTAGCATGGATTATCATACATAACAGTAGCATAATTATTCTCACAAGTTTTACTCATAGGGAATATTTCAAGAGAATCCACAGGAACATAACATTCATCCTCCTTCGGTAAGAATGGAGGACAATCAAACAGTGTAAGAGATAAAGAGTTACTCTCATTAGAAGGTTGGTATGGGTAGCTAATCCATTCTTCCTCCTTTTGTTCATCACTCTCCTCTTCTTTTTCATCCAATGAGCTTTCAGGTTCATCAATTTCTTCTTCCGCTGGTTCCTGCAAATTGTGAGTGCATTCTTGTGCATTAATGAGTCTCTCTTTATAATCAATGATATAAGGATTATCGCTGTAACTTTCTATGCAAAAATTAAGGATAGAAGAGACATAATCTTTAAGGTCCTTACAAACAACACAAGTTTCATAATTTTTAGATATGAAGGATTCGATCTCAGAGGCTCCCATAAACAAAACAAATTGTTCTCCTTCTTCGAACCCAAAATGAATATAGCTATTCCAATTATAGTTCTTAATTAAAACTTCCTCACTAAAGCCACATTGAAATTTAAGATGTTTAGTATCATGTTTAGAGCAAAAGTTTATATCATGGCGTTTAAGCAAGATTTTAGCAATTGTATTCAGCTTTTCTATCACAGCACTCATAACTTTACCCGTTCTTGATTCTCTATAATTATTATATAATTCTATAAGCTCCAAATAGGTTGTAGGTTCTCCCATAATAGCAGTTTTTAATTTTTCGATTTTTCAAATTTTTATGGATTTTTGGGTATATGAGGAAAATAAAACAAGACAAAAAGAAACTAGACAAAAATAAACTAAGCAAAATAATACTAGGCAGAAATAAACTAAGCACAAATAAACTAGACAAAAGTAAACTAAGCAAAACAAAATAAAATAAAACAAAAACAGAGAGAGAGGTAGAGTGTACTCCCCGTGTGAACTTATGAGTAGAGCTATGCCTCCCCTGCAACGGCGCCAGAAAATAGTCTTGATGACCCACAAGTATAGGGGATCGCAACAGTCTTCGAGGGAAGTAAAACCCAAATTTATTGATTCGACACAAGGGGAGGTAAAGAATACTTATAAGACTTAACAACTGAGTTGTCAATTCAGCTGCACCTGGAAAAGCACTAGTAACAGGGGTGATGTGAAAGCAGCAGTAATGTGAGAGCAGTAGTAACAGTAACACAGCAGCAGTAATAGTAACACAGAGGCAATGGCACCAGAAAATAGTTAATACTACTTCCAATGACATGTAGGAACGAGTATATGATGATGAAAGATGGACTGGGGTTCCCAGCTATCTACACTAGTGGTAACTCTCCAATAACAAGTGTTGGGTGAACAAATTACAGTTGGGCAATTGATAGGATTGAAATAGCATTAAGACGGAACATCAAGATTATTAATTATGTAGGCATGTTTTACACGTGCTCGCAATGAGAAACTTGCATAACATCTTTTGTCCAACCAGCCGGTGGCAGCTGGGCCTCTAGGGAATCTACTGGAAATTAAGGTACTCCTTTTAATAGAGCACCGGAGCAAAGCATTAACACTCCGTGAAAACATGTGATCCTCATACCTAAGCCTTCCCCTCCAGTTATCCCAGTTAGTGTCACTATGGGGCCTCGGGTTCCGGACATAGACATGTGCAAACAACTTGTAGATACAATCTAAGCAATAAGTATAGAGCTTAAATCTAAGATCATGCCACTCGGGCCCTAGTGACAAGCATTAAACACAACAAGATTGCAGCAACAATAACTTCACAAACTTTATAGATAGACTAATCATAATGTAACAATCCATCGGATCCCAACAAACACAACACCGATTACATCGGATGAATCTCAATCATGTAAGGCAGCTCATGAGATCATTGTATTGAAGTACATGGGGGAGAGAGTACCAACTAGCTACAGCTAGAACCCGTAGTACATGGGGGAACTACTCACGGAGCATGATGGAGGCGGTGGCGTTGATGGAGATGGCTTCCGGGGGCACTTCCCCGTCCCGGCGGCGTGCCGGAACAGAGACTTATGTCCCCCGAAACGGAGTTTCGTGATGGCGGCGGCGCCCCTGGAGTCTTTCTGGAGTTTCGTCAATTGGTATCGCGTTTTTAGGTCGAAAGGGGTCTTATAGGCGAAGAGGCGGCGCAGGAGGGCGCCTGGGGCCTCCTCACCATAGGCTGGCGCGGCCAGGCCTGGGCCCGCGCCGCCTTATGGTGTGGTGGCCCTCTGGCCCGCCTCCGACTCTCCTTCGGTGTTCTGGGGTCTTCCAGGAAAAATAAGATACTGGGTCTTTGTTTCGTCGAATTCCGAGAATATTGCCCGAACAGCCTTTCTGGAACCAAAAACAGCAGAAAACAGGAACTGGCACTTCGGCATCTTGTTAATAGGTTAGTTCCGGAAAATGCATGAAATCATTATAAAGTGCGAGCAAAACATGTAGGTATTGTCATAAAACAAGCATGGAACATCAGAAATTATAGGTACGTTGGGGACGTATCAAAGGGTCAATCTTTTACTTTTATGTTGAGTCACCATCCTTTCTTTGAGCACCTTCTTGAGAGCATAATTGTCATTCTTAGTGTAATATGTTTTCCCCAGAATATGGTTAACTGTGGTATAACTTTGATGCTTTTATCTTTGATAATCTTTACTTCTAGTCTTTCCATGAAATTAAGAGGTGCCTGGGCATTTATGTTTTGTTGTACAAATACGGGCAAGCGAGATACCACTTTATCATATCTTTTTATGAACATTGCAATCCTGCTGATAGATATGATTCATGATACTTATTATTAGTTTGTTGGTATCTTTTTCATGATTGACATAACTATTAGACGATTTTATTTGCATTTATCTTATTATGAATTGCCTAAGTACTCGTCCATATAATGAGAATATTTACATCATATGAGCAAATGTGTTCGTGAAAGTTCTTTTATCACACTCAGTTGTTAACTGAATTGCTTGAGGACAAGCAATAAGCTAAGCTTGGGGGGAGTTGATACGTCCAAAACGTATCTACTTTCCCGAACACTGTTGCTATTGTTTTGCCTCTAATTTGTGTATTTTGGATACAACTAACACGGATTAACACTGTTTTCAGCAGAATTGCCCTGGTGTCTTATTTTTGTGCAGAAACTCAACTTTCAGGAAAATCCCCGGAAATAATTGCAATGGGCCTATTTTCACAGAAGACTTACGGAGCCAGAAGACGAGACGGAGGGGGGCCACGAGGTGCACACACCATATGGCGGCACGGTGGGCCCCTGGGCCGCGCCGCCCTATGGTGACGCCGCCTCGGCCAGCCCCCGATGCTCCCCTCTGGACTACTTAATTGACCTAAAAACGCACGAGAGTTCGACCAATTTGCCAGAAGACATCCAGAACTCCGCCGCCGTCGCGAAACCCAATCTCGGGATCAGAAACTCCGTTCTGGCACCCTGCCGGGACGGGGAATTGGAGGAGATCATCGCCATCATCGCCACCGACGCCTCTCCATCAACCATCCATGCTTCCCCCATCCATGTGTGAGTAAATCCCCGCTGTAGGCTGTAGGGGATATGGTAGGGATTGGATGAGATTGTTCATGTAATAGCCATAAGATTGTTAGGGCATGGTGCATAGTATCCGTTGTTGGTACTTTTATGGTATTGTTGCAACTTGTTATGCTTAATGCTTGTCACTAGGGCCCGAGTGCCATGATTTCAGATCTGAACATGTTATTGATTCATGATGATATTCATTGTTTTATGATCTTACCTGCAAGTTGTATACACATATTGCTGTCCGGAACCCGAGGACCCAAAGTGACAGAAATTGGGACAACCGGAGGGGGAGGCTGTGATATGAGGATCACATGTGTTCACGGAGTGTTAATGCTTTGCTCTGGTACTCTATTAAAAGGAGTACCTTAATTACCAGTAGTTTCCCTAGAGGCCCGGCTGCCACCGGCTGGTAGGACAAAAGATGTTGTGCAAGTTTCTCATTGCGAGCACGTACGACTATATACGGAACACATGCCTATGGTTATTTAGTACTTGGATACTGTTTTATTATTATCTGCAAATGCCTTGTCTTGATTATTACATGAGTTATCTTATCCATGCAGCGCCCGTTCATCCATCCCTATGCCTACAGTATTTTAATCATGTTGTTTACTATAATCACTACTACTGTCTTTGTTACACTGCTGCTTATATTTCACTACTGCTATAAAACTGTTGCTGCTGATAAACTATTGCGAGCAAGTCTGTTTCCAGGTGCAGCTGAATTGACAACTCCGCTGTTAAGGCTTACAAATATTCTTTGGCTCCCCTTGTGTCGAATTAATAAATTGGGTTTTACTTCCCTCGAAGACTGTTGCGATCCCCTATACTTGTGGGTCATCAATGGGTTATCTCCCAAGAGTGTTTTTCTTTAACGCCTTTCAGCTAGGCGTAGAAAACTATAATCAAGTATTTTCAAGTGAAGAAGCATCAACGTCATAATTTATTCCAATAATAAAATCAAAAGGTAGCTTCTTTCTATTTGTAAGGAAGTGTTCCATACCTTTCTTGAGTGGGAATTGATATTTAATAATCCCATCTCTTATATCAATAGCAGCACCAACAGTTCTAAGAAACGGTCTTCCCAAAATAATAGGAAAAGAAGCATTACATTCAGTATCCAAAACAACAAAATCAACAGGGACAAAGTTATTATTAACCGTAATAAAAACATCAGTAACTCTCCCCAAAGGTTTCTTCATAGCAATATCAGCAAATTGAACATCCAAATACATTGTTCCAAAGGTGGCAAATCAAGCATATCATAAATTTTTCTAGGCATAACAGAGATGCTCGCACCAAGATCACATAAAGAATTTCAATCAAAGTCATTCACTTTCATCTTAATTATGGGATCCCAACCATCTTCTAACTTCCTAGGAATAGAAGCTTCATGTTTTAACTTCTCTTCTCTAATTTGCATGAGAGCATTTGTAATATGTTTTGTAAAAACCATATTTATAGAACTAGAATTAGGACTTCTAGCATGCTTTTGTAGGAACATATTTACTTCAGAGATATTGCAACCATCAAAATCAAGGTCATTATTATCAAAGGTAAAAGTACTATTGTCTCCCATACTTCGAAAATTTTCAGCACTCTTATCAGAAACAGTTTCAGTGGTTCTAGGAAATTTTGTAGGAGTGGGGACTTTTCCTACACCAATTATTTTACCATCAATAGTAGGAGGTTTGCTAACATTTGAGACTTCAGCATTACTAGTGGTAGTAATGGTATAAATTTTAGTCATACTATTATTTCTAGCAATTTCATCCTCTCTTTCCCACCTAGCATGCAATTCAGCCAACATCATAACATTGTCATCACTTCTAACTTGAATGGCATTTGTAGTAGCAAAGGGATTATCGTCCATAATTACGGGTTTAGCAGCCATTTTATTAATCAAAGAAGTTTGTGCTTCAGACAAGGATGAAATACAAGTTTCAGCATTTGAAATTTTGACTTGCAAACCAGAAATTTCCCTATTTAAATTCTCAAGTTGATGACTAATATTTTTCAACATAACATATTGTTCCTCCATGGTTTTAGTGAATAATTTATTCTGCTCATATTGCATTTGCATAAAGTTCTTAGTGGCTTTTTCAACTTATAAAATCTTTTCCTCACTAGGCATTCTACCATTATAACCATTGCCACTATTAGAAGGATATGGCATATACTTGTTACTACCAAAATTATTCCTATAAGCATTGTTGTTTAAATTATTGCTTTTAATGAAGTTCACATCAACATGCTCTTCTTGAGCAACCAAAGAGGCTAAAGGATGATTATTTGGATCAACATGACCTTTACCATTAACAAGCTTAGACATAATGGTATCAATCTTATCACTCAAGGAGGAGGTTTCTTCAACAGAATTTACCTTCTTACCTTGTGGAGCCCTCTTAGTGTGCCATTCAGAATAAGTTATCATCATATCGTCAAGGATTTTTGTTGCAGCCCCCAAAGTAATGGACATAAAGGTACCTCCAGCAGCTGAATCCGGAAGGTTTCTTGAAGAAAAATTCAGTCCAGCATAAAAAGTTTGGATGATCATCCAAATAGTCAGTCCATGAGTGGGATAGTTCTTTACCAAAGATTTCATTCTTTCCCAAGCTTGAGCAACATGTTCATCATCAAATTGTTTAAATTTCATTTTGTCACTTCTCAAGGATATAATCGTAGCAGGAGGATAATATTTTCCAATGAAAGCATCTTTGCATTCAACCCAAGAATCAATACTATTTCTAGGCAAAGATAGCAACCAATCTTTAGCTCTCCCTCTCAAAGAGAAAGGAAACAATTTCAGTTTAATAATGTCCCCATCTACATCCTTATGCTTTTGCATCTCACAAAGCTCAACAAAATTATTAAGGTGAGAAGCAGCATCATCAGTACTAGCACCAGAAAATTGCTCTCTCATAACAAGATTTAACAAAGCAGGTTTAATTTCATAGAAAGCTGCTTTAGGAGCAGGTGGAGCAATAGGTGTACAAATGAAATCATTGTTATTTGTGCTAGTAAGTCACACAACTTAGTGTTCTCAGGATTACACATTTTAGCAAGATTAAAACAGAACAACAGAAATAACAACTATAATAGAAACTATTTTTTTGTGTTTTTGATAAAAAGAAGCAAACAGGACAAAGTAAAATAAATTAAGCAAAACAACAACAAAGTAAAGAGATTGGAGATGAGAGACTCCCCTTGTAGAAATCCTCTTTCTCCTCGGCAACGGCGCCAGAAAAGAGCTTGATGTTGTGCAGAGCACGTAGTTGGGAAACCCCAAGAGGATGGTATGATGAGCACAACAGTAAGTTTTCCTCAATAAGAAACCAAGGTTTAATCGACCAGTAGGAGAAAGAAATCACTTATGAAGGTGTTGCTAGCTGACTTTGGTAGGGCGCACTACCAGTATCAGCGACAACGTGGAACCTGCACACAACACAACCAAAATACTTTGCCCCAACTTACAGCGAGGTTGTCAATCTCACTGGTTTTGCTGAAAACAAAGGATTAGACGTATACTATGGAAATAGATGTTTGTTTGTAGTGAAATAAAGAGAACAGTGCTTCCAGTTGTCGTGGGAGTTGGCAATCTAAGGAAACAGAATAGGTATTTGCAGTACATGGTTTTATCAATGTAAAAGAAAAGGACCGGGGTCCACAGTTCACTTGAGGAGTCTCTCCATAAAGATAAATAACATGATGGGCAAACAAATTACAGTTGGGCAATTGACATAATAAAGACCATACATGACAAGATGATTACTATGAGATTCATTTGGGCATTACAACAAGATTCATAGACCGTAATCCAACTGTATCTATGACTAATAATCAACCTTCAGTTTAGCATCTGCACCCCTTTCAGTATTAAGTTGCAAGCAACATATTATTGCATTAAGTAAAGTGTGTAAAGTAAAAAAAATAGAAATATCCTTAGATAAAGCATTGTTGTTTTCTCCCTAGTAGCAACATCACATCTACAACCTTAGAAGTTATTGTCACTCTCCCAGATTACTAGAGGCATGAACCAACTATCGAGCATAAATACTCCCTCTTGGAGTCACAAGCACATATTTGGCCAGAGCATCTACTATCAACGGAGAGCATGCAAGAACACGAATAACATATAAACAAGTATATAATCAACTCAACCATAGTATTCAATATTCATCGGATCCCAGCAAACACAACATGTAGCATTACATAAAGATGATCTTGATCATAATAGGCAGCTCACAAAATCTGAACATGAAGCACAATGAGGAGAAGACAACCATCTAGCTACTGTTATGGACCCGTAGTCCAGAGATGAACTACTCACGCATCACTTCGGATGCGGGCATGGTGATGAAGAGGCCTCCGGTGATGATCTCCCTCTCCGGCAGGGTGCCGGGAAGAGATTCAGAACCCTCTCGAGCTAGGGTCGACGATCGCGGTGGCTACGGAACTTTTCATGGATGGAGGCTTGGGTGTTTAGGTTTTTCCCGAACAGATGAATACATAGGCGGAAGGGCGAGGTCGGTGGGCGCCCGAGGGGCCCACACCACCCCTAGGCGCGGCCAGGGGGGCCCGCCTAGGCATGGTGTGGCCACCTCCTAGCTCCTCTCCGTCTCTCCTCTGGACTCCATCTTCGTGACAGTAAAATAGGAACTTCGGCTTTTGTCTCGTCCAATTTCAAGAATATTTCATGTACAACTTTTCCGAAATACAAAAACAGTAGAAAACAGGAACTGGCATCTTGTTAATAGGTTAGTTCCAGAAAATGCATAAAATGCTACTAAGTGTAAACAAAACATATAGAAATTGGTGTAAAACAAGCATGGAGCATAAAAAATTATAGATACGTTTGCAACGTATCATGGGTCCTGCTTTCTTTTTAACTCAAAATGAATATTAAGTGACATGCATCAGACCACTAGCATGGATCAGCACACATCACCTTAACTTTTCCGTGCATGCATTGCACAAACTAGCAAATGGTGAACAAGAATACAAAAGCAACACTGTGTTTTCTTGGCCTTGCATCAAAACGAAATACTGACCCACTATCACGGACAATCGAACGACGTTAGCCACGTGTTGATCAGTGGATGCGTTGTACCTATCCCTCTGCAAACGAGCGTTCATTCGTTCCATAATTACTATTCCCCTTGGAGTTTTCTTATGGTCTTCAACTCCTTTTCTTCCAACTATTGGACTCATGGTTAGAATATTTTTCTAGGTTTAGCTTATGGTTTGTACTCTTCTAAGGTCTCGCAAAGAATCTTGGTGGTGTATCCACGCAATTGTGGACACCCGACGTGAATCCTTTGACTAAATGTTAATATTTGATAGTTATTTGGCTGATAAACTTTTATTTGTTAGCAACTTCTAGTTACCAGTATTCCAACTGTGGATTACTTGATATCACTGTGGCTCTTTGATACCCAAAAGTGGACTCTTTTATAAGTTTGGATCAATTGGACGAGACATATTCTACTTTATCTCCCAGTATTGATCCTATACAAACTGCCTCTTCTTATATCCTCTATGGTTTCACATGCCATCTTCCTTCTTCCAGGGTTTATTTTGCAAGAAAACCACTAGCTGACACTATAAATGTAGTATCCTAAGTGATTTCCCATGCATTCCCTCTTCCATAATGACTGTGGATCTACTTCGGCTTCTTCATTTTCACCATATCTCTCACCTTCATGCTTCTTCTGTACTTAAGTACTCCTTTGTTGATGTTAAGCATGAGTTTTGATTGGTACTTCCTTCAGAGCATTGTGGTTGCTTCCCACAACTTTGCTTCCTTTTTTCCGATGAACCTTCATCTTGTCTTCAAAATCTTTAGAATTCGTCACTTCCTCACATGAATACCATTACCCTCTAGATCTATAACATCAAGTAGGAACTTGATATAGCAATATGCACTTGCATATGAAAGTCAAACTTCTTGTATGGATCTAGTCAAACAATGAAATCCAATAAAATCCAGCTTTGTGCTTATATTACACATCATTATAAGCCCGAATATGATAGTTGAGTAAGACATATCTAAACATCAGGCTCGGATGTGTAGTATACAACACCACATAAAATAGGTTTATATCGTGATACTTAGCATGTATATAGTGTGTACTACTGTTTGACTCAAAATTTACCATGATTGCACAATTGCAATAAGATAAACTTGAAACAAAGTGGTCTAGAATAGTTAAGGTTAACCTAATTTCCATTGGAAGTTCTAACTTGGATTCCGTTATGTTGAGGATTACCTCACATGATATCTCTAGGTTCTAACATGGCTACTCTAAGTACATAACTATTAGAGTATAACTCCTATTCTTCCATATGTTTCTACAATATTGTTGTTTGACAATTCCTATCCAAGCTATGGTCCTGGTATACTTGGCAGTTGCCATGGTGTTAGGGTATGAACTTATGTACTAATATCTACCTTCTCATCATACTCCTCCAAAATATTTATGATGTTCTACTCTATCACATAACGATTCTCATGTGAATCACATATGATTACCATCTCTACCATGTAAGTAGACATATTTTAATCCTAACACTCTTACTTTCCTCCCATGGTTGACTTATCATAGGTCTATACTACCTTATCTGACTTAGATTTATTACTAAATATCCGTTGTTTTACAAGTTGGATGACTTTTACTTAAACATAACTGGTCTTGGTATACATCTTCCAATAGGATATCTTCCTTATGGTTGTATCCTCTCTTTGGACTACCATGTATTGTATACAAATTGTGGTCCACTACCACCTATTATTTAGGAAAGATAGGTAAGAAAGGTTGACTCAAGTGTGTCAGGATTATTCTCCAGTGAATACCCATCTCAAGTCATAAGAAGAATTTGGTTTATTTAAACAACTTCCTATAGACACTACCAACCTATAGGTCTCCTTTAAAAGGTTTTAATCCTAGGGTCAAAGCATTTGCTCTGATACCAATTGGGGTGACCCAGCATACCACTGCATCGTGTAGTATGCAAATCATTGACATAACACCAATGAAACACCATTCCACTGGTATTACATCCCTCAAAGTGGTACAACAGAAACATTTGCGGGTGCAAGGCATGTCTATAAAATTACACACAAACTCTTTACAGAAGATCAGCACAGACTCCTACTTTACAATGAGGTAAAACTGCAAATAAACTCCAGAAGAACTACTCGTAGCCTAACTTATCACTAACTCTATATATAGAGGTACTTGACTGGCTAGAGAGATTACTCCTAGTCTAGGGTTTCTCCAATTAAGATGTAGTGGTTGACTTCATTGACTCCGTTGACAGGGTCCTATCTCTTGAAGTGGTTGACTCCTCTATCTTCAAGCTTCACTGTAGATCCTCCTTCGATGCCTCCATATCTAAGCATGGGGTTCAAAGAAGGGTGAGTACGAGCGTACTCAGCAAGTTCATTATAGGAAAGAGGTGTTTAATGCACTAGCTAGCAGCCATGGACCAGAAAGTCATAGGAAATGAAAGTTTTTGTAAACATTTTTTCAAAATGTTGCTTTTATTCTGAAAAACTATGTCCGTCAGCCTTCACAGGGTGTCTAGAACTTCATGGAGTTCCTTTCCAGCGGCGTTCTCAGTTCCAAACCCGGAACAATGAGTGAAAGCCACAATTTGATACACTCTGCAAAGGTGTGTTTCTGTACCCATAAGAGATCTTATCCTTGTTACCAACCGGGCGATCTTTCCCGTCCAGACTTCCTTCGTGTGAGGCCAGGTGTAAGGTCCTAGCCAATCACTGGGCCTTCCTGCAACCTCGCATACCCACCCAAATGTTGTAGCCATGTTGAGTTTAGGTTCCGCCTTCACCTTGGTCACTTACCCCTCGGCGCACGACCCTCAGACACACCCTACAACCCCTCGTAGATACACCAAACCGTAGGAGTGATAATGGGGCTCCCTTCCCCGCCAATGTCGGCCAGCCCACTGGGAGGTGTACCCGTTGATATGCGTGAGGAAAAAGAACAGCTGACTACTCTGTCCCACTCCAGCTCTTATGGTAAACACGAGTATTACTGCGCAAAAAACACTAGACATCATTTGTTGTTAAGTCCTAGATGAATAAACCAATGCAATGGAACCTCCACCACACTCATACCATGGTTCCATTTCCAACCACATAGTCATATTCATAATTGTGAAAGTAATACTTTGCTTTTAATGTAGGAGTGATAAGTATAATACTTTGCAAGTAATTTGGTAAAATACTCAAGGTGACATGAGCAAGCGATGAACTTGCCTTTCCTGATTGCAAGATTATGCAGTCAAGGACTTCGATACGGGATAACTCCAAATTCTGAAATAGCATCATTGTCCGGTAAGGACAATGTTAAAATGTTGGCAAATATGCTATAATGCATAAGTATGAGATGCAATCGCTCTAA
Source organism: Lolium rigidum (assembly GCF_022539505.1). NCBI lineage: Eukaryota > Viridiplantae > Streptophyta > Magnoliopsida > Poales > Poaceae > Lolium > Lolium rigidum. The sequence continues at coordinate 101,934,934 of NC_061511.1, forward strand.
GCGTAACCTAACCCCGATGATTTAGGTTTAGTGAGTTGTGAGGATTACGTTTAGGGTATGTTATTAGGGTTTTGGTTAACTTGGTATCATATACAAGTGGTGTAATACATAATGATAATCACAATAATAATGATGGCACACAAGGAATAGTATATGTTATATTCTTAACATGTAAAGAATAATTGTTAGTGTTAGCACTATAGGACATGGTTAATGATTACTTGTTATATTTTTCAAAAGAATAACCTTCGAAGAACATGTTCCTTAAGGAATAATAAGTATTTCCAATAAGAGCCTCTTGCTCCAAGGTTTATTATGCTTCCTAGTTTAATTTCCCAAGTGGTTATTAGATGGATCGTACAAACAAGATTGAGTTCCTAATCATGTAATGGTTGCATGGTTTAGTTAAGCATGAGCCTATTAATCAGTTGATTATACATGGTTGCTATAATGGTTGGTTGTATCTTACTGGTGATAGATAGCTATAGTCTATAGGTCCTATTAGGCAGGGTTGATGACTAATTTTTATTTACTTCAATAGAATAACTTTTGAAGAACATGATACTTAAGTAATAAGAAGTATTTTAATTAAGGCTTATGGTTTCTAGGGTTTGCTCTTGGATGAACTAAGTAAGGAATAGTTGGTGCTTAAATAAGATGGTTCATACATCTTTAGTACTTATAGGGTTTGGTTGGGTATGAGTATGTGATGTGAAGTACTAGACATGGTTGCTATTAGGGTCCATCACAATAGTGTGATACTAAATAATGGTGTTTAAGTTTGATGGATTTGAGAATAGAAACTAGGGTTTATAATTTCTTTTCAAGGGTTTCACTAAGTAAGTATGAGGTAGATCTTTTAATGATACTAAACATATAGTAGGTGGATAATTTACTTGAGAATGAGCACATAAGGTACATCATTATATATGGTTTCTACTCTAGTTGATCAAAGTGGAATTATAACAAATAATGATGATTAATGGTGATCATATCAAAGTAACAAGTTAAGGTTCACCTATATTTTGTATTATTTGATCATATGGTTTAATCAAAATGAAGACATGAAATAACAATTTTATTTCCATTTGAGCTTGAATCATTTTATTAGAATATGAGCAAGTGACAATTTGCTTAGTAATATCTATGCGGATTGGTTAAGATGGGTTTATCACCTTGCATAAGGTCCTAGGGTTTCACATAAAATAATAGAATTAAAGTTTGATTTCAAAGGGAAATAGGGTGCATTTGGAATTATTGTATTAGGGTTTCCTATTTGTCAGATAATGTTAAATAATAAATTTATGAGAAAATTGGAGTTAATAAATAAATCTTAAGTTCAAGTTACTATTGAGTTTGGCATTTATCTTATTTTTATCATTTAAAAGAAAGGATAAATAAGGTAAATGAAATTTAGGGTTTTAAATACCCATAATGATAATATTGATGCTAATATGATAAAAGAGAACTAGCAAGTTGACCCGCGCATCCGCGCGGCTAGATATTATTTTCCTTAGCAGTAGCATTGCTCTATTCCGTAAACCAATTTTGAGATGTTGGTGTGCTATTAGATATTACTTTTGTGTGTAGAAGAAACTATAAGATTGAAAATTTGGATTATAGAGCCCTGTAGCAAGAATATTCGTGTGAAACACACTTTGCTATTTCCTTATGTACTAATTATTTCCCTCGTGTAACTACAATATATTTAGTATACCTCTAGGCATTCAGTGCGACAGAAGATTGAATGCATGCATGCAGCTGACACTATAGTATTATAGCCTTTTAAGTAACATTTTATCTTTGTTTTGTTTTACTCTTACATGGTCCTAAGTGTCTACCTCTTATAATTTTGTAATATTTGTTTTTACCGCAAATAAACTTTACATATGTTGGGCTTGAGGGTAAACCTTGTGTTTTGTTACTCTATCCACCCCCGTTTGCATGGCAAGTAGTTTATTGTATGGCATATAAAGATGAGAGGTTTTTACCAATATTTTTCACGCTACCTACTTGGCATCTGATTTTCTCTCTCATTTTTTTTATCTGTGTCCACATTGTTCTTAAGACATTTTTTTTTGTTGGAGAAACAACGTTACTTAAATTCTTGGACATTGTGATGGACATGATGATTCTTTACATGTCTTGTATGGCCGTTTTTGGAAGCTGTACATGTTTACACTATTTCACTCTTTCTAGCATAAAACTCCTCTGCCAGTTTAAGATTGGTACACTCCTCTATAAACTCTAGTTCGCAGAAGCATTTATTTATGCATATTTTCATCCGAGTAAGTATGAAAGTCAATTTGCAAAAAAATTGCTATTTTTTTCTTATATTCCCAATTATTTGGAACTTCTAATTATTGTACAAATTTCATCTAAAAATTTAGTTATTTACGTGCATATGGATTACATATCTTTTTTAGTCAATTCCTCCATGTTTCATTCTCAATTGAATCAGATGCGTAATTTTAGTGTAAATATTATTTATGTAGGTATTCAATGCAGTTCATATGAAGCACACAAATAATATGTTTGATAGTTATAATCTATTAGTATTTCAAATTTTGTATACGAAAAATATTTTTATTCTTATCCCATCTTAAATTTCATATAAAGTCAACTGAGAATACAACTGGAATTCGTTTGAAAAAATAATGTGTTAATTCTTTTTTCCGAAATTCCAGGATAATACAGATTTCTTTTGTCTTTACCTCATATATCCATCCATACTTCGTGTGAATTATTTCAACGCCATTGGCAAGCCCGCTTACCCTCTCTCTTATATGCGATGGATCTATGGCCTCTTGCCTGCACTTGTTAATTTATTACCTTCATCAAATCTTATGTACTTTGGAAAAATAAATCAAATGAAAAAATACCCCAAAAAGTACTAAAGTATTTATACCTGAAATTGATCGTTTCAATTATACCTGAAATCTTATTTATTTATTGATTCCTGCTAGGACGGTGTTGTCTGCTGGATAAAATACCTCCCTTCATCTGCATACACATACGGCTCTAGCCGCTTTAATCTTGTACAATCAAAATTTATATGTACGTTAGAAATAACATTGTGCATATCAGATGATAACATACCTCAACATCAATATGCACATGCACGTACGTATACCCTTATTTCCTGGCCAGTTGACTGATGGAGATCGCGGCGTGACATGAGTAACTTCAGGTCCAGCAGTGCAAGATTGAACGCCTAGAGGTGAACGCGTATCACATGATGCCCAAAGGTCATGGAGTAAAGAACGCCGCCGGTATTGCTTCATCTTGGATTGTTCAAGAAGAGAAACGTATCCTGTTGTTAGATTGGTCTTGCCTGCCGCGCTGTGTTTACTACCGTAGACCGGGTTGCCAACTTGCCAATCTAAACCACCTCCAGTTCCGACGACATCGTCGCTTCTTGCCATGAAGTTGATAGTACAAATTTTCTGTTCGTATCTGATGCGTAGACGTGGGGGAATATGCGTATCCAAATCGACACTGGCCGGACGCCAGGCCATGGAGTAGAGAACACACCGCCCGCGGTAATGCTTCGTCTTGGATTGTCGAAGAAGAGAAGGTATCCTGTTAGATTCGTCTTGGATTCCGCTCTGTTTGCCACCATAGATCGGGCTTCCATCGATCTCAACTACCTCCAGGTGCGACGACGCCGTCGCTTCTGGCCAGGAAGTTAAGATTTTTTTCTGTTGTGTAGACGTGGGGCAGAATAACATCGTATATACCTGTATCCAAAGTTGACAGTGGCCGGACGCCACGAAATTAATCTTAACCATTGTTTCTGATTTGATTTAGGCTAGCTAATCCACATCATTGGTTGTTTGTTGTTTTAATAATATAAATATAATAGATAATTTTTAGTGCTTTATTTATTTACTAAATGGTTTTTATCTATTTAAGAAAGTTTAAATAATTATTGAATTTTCTTGGAATTTTGGATAAAAGAAAAGGCTTAAATAATAAAGGTTAAATAATTAAATTCATTTTAATAAAAAACCATATTATATTTTTATTGGATAGAGTTTATTTTTATGAGCATTTTGATATCTCATTTTTATTTTTCTGAGTCAAAATGAATTTTATATGCATTTGCAAAGTTTTAGATGTTTTATGGAATTTTAAATAAACAGGAAATACTATTTGTAACGATTCGGTTCTAGTCCTACTCACTGACTGGTGGGGCTTGGGTCCACGTCGATTGCCACGCAGGTGAAGATCGGTCAAAGGCCACGATGGGACCCACGACCATGTCACCTTGCCGGTCAAACCACCGCCGGTGAGTCAGCGGACGATGGCGACGACGGAATATGGTTCCCGGGGCAGCGTGAAATAGTGTGTTAGAACGAGTGCTGCAAGGTGAAGCTACTGGTAGTGTCGCCCTTCTAAAATAGTCACCGGAGACAACTCCGGCGAGCATCTCTGCGGCAGCGAACTCCATCCAACTATCAAGCTCGAGCTACGATTAACCCTAAGGTGCACAAAGAGATGCATGAGACACTACAAGAAAATTTCTGATACTCAACGTCCAATTTTCGTCAGGTATGACCCCTTTTTCGTCGCATATGGGCCTAACCCGACGATATTGGTTATGTGGTCCAAACTGCGTCAGGCAAAGTCCTATCACGTTTTTTTTTGGTTCGTCGCGTTCGGGCGCCCTTCCGCCACGGAAAGTCGGACCGTTGCAGAAGTGTTTTCGGGTGCCCGTTGACTGCTGACGTCATGCAAACTGACACGTGGCAGACGTCGTTAACTGTCAGTTAACGCCGTTAACCGGCTGAAACCCCGTGGTAGATGGTAGGCTCACACAAGGCCTGCCACGCCTTAAGCGGGCCGGCCCATTTAGTTTGCGGGTCGGGCCAGCTGACTTAGTTTGACCGGTCAACTATACAGCTGGGCCTAACCTCTAAGGCTGACTGGTCAAAACTTAAACGGGCCGGCCCACTAAGCACGTGGGTCGGGCCGAATGCCTTTGTTTGACCGGTCAACAGGCAAACGGGCCGGCCCACTAAGAATGTGGGGTCCACTTCCCTGTTATCGGGCCGCCATTTAATAAGTGGGGCCGCCATTTAATAAGTGGGGTCCACCATAAAGCAAGTGGGCTGGCCCAAGAAGTTAGTGGGCCGACCCAACTAGCGTGTGGGTCCCACTTTCCTGTTATCGGGCCGGCCCATTTAGAAAGTGGGGTCCACCATAGAGCAAGTGGGCTAGCCCAAGAAGTTAGTGGGCCGGCCCAATTAGCTTGCGGGTCCCATTTTCCTGTTATCGGGCCGGCACATTTAGTAAGTGGGGTCCACCATATAGCAAGTGGACTGGCCCAACAAGTTAGTGGGCCGGCCCAATAAGCATGCGGGTCCCACTTTCCTGGTACCGGGCCGGCCCAATTAGTAAGTGGGGTCCACCATAAAGTAAGTGGGCTGGCCCAACATGTTAGTGGGCCGGCCCAATAATAAAAGTGGGGCCCACTATCATGTTAACGGGCCGACCCAAGTAACCGTGGGGCCCACCTTGAAGCAAGCGGGCTGACCCAATAAGCACGTGGGTCCCACTTTCCTGTTACAGGGCCGGCCCAGTTAGTGAGTGGGGTCCACCTTAAAGCAATTGGGATTGCCCAATAAGTAAGTGGGCCGGTCCAAAATAAAAGTGGGTCCCACACTACAGTAAGTGGGTCGGCCCACTAAGTTCTAGGGCCCTGGTCGTTTGACTAGTCAACTTGCATTCTTGGCCAGCCAAGTTAGCCTTATGAGAAGACCCATTAAATTTCATGAGCCTAAAATCTAATATCAATGATATACACAATTACATACACAAAAAAATAACTAGGAAAATTACAAGGCAATTAATGTGCCCAAATAAAAAAATACATATAATCATGGAGGGCTTCTATTAGCATCATCAAGAACACACTGATATTTGGCAATTGTCTTGATTGAATCTTGTGTACTCTTTGTCAACATATCAGCTACGGATCTTAAAGCAGCAACACTATGTCTTTCATACAGTACAGCCTTGAGATATTTACTGTTTGATGAAAGGAATGGTCTAGGTTGACGGCTATGAGAGGATGCATCAGAAGAAGGATCGGAACTTTTTGTGGGCCTCTCTTCTGATGAAGATTGCTTCATCACTACTGCATTCTGATAATAATGCAAAAAGAGTTAAACGATGAACTATGCAAATATGTATTAAGCATTGTCGATATGAGATAGTCACAAGTACTAAGCACAGAGTTACATTATATCATTGCATAGGCTCACCACGGAACCATTTTTGCCCTCTATGTTCTATTAAGGACTTCTTCATTACAACTGCATTCCAGTAATATTGCAAACATAGTTACAACAGTGAACTATTCAAACATGTATTATGCAATGTAGATATAAGATAATAACAAGTTGCATAAATAAGCACAAGACAATGTATGGAACTTGTACGAAGCACAAACTTACATCATAATGTTGAACAGGGTCGCTACAGATCCTTTTTTGGCGACTAACTTCTAATGATGACTTCTTCATTACAACTGCATTCTGGTAATATTGCAAACATAGTTACAACAATTAACTATTCAAACATGTATTATGCAATGTAGAGATCAGATAACAGCATGTAGCAGAAATAAGCACAAGATAAGATATGATACATGTACTAAGCACATACCGGCTCGCCGCAGTCCTTCTCTTGCGTGCACTAGTCGTGGTCGACATGCCCGTCATTTTAGGTTCAGCCATCAGGTGAAATGCTAATCCTCCTGCTCCATTGTCCTTAATCTGTGTTTAGATATCACATTTAAGACCAAGTCAGCTGGTTTCAAATAACAAAAAACTTGAGCTGCCAAATGAATAAGCTAATATTTACCAGATATCAGATTAAAACCAACTAGATGTTTCTTTGCATGAGATAAGAATTTCAGATATTCAGATTTAGAGTAGGGAATGAATATAACTTTAATGTCAAGGTTTTCCACATAAAGTAAACTGGTATTAAGAATGACCAAATGTCGAGTTCAAATCATCTTCGTAGTTGCTCCAAGACAAGCATATCAAATAGGCAGAAACATAGTAAAGCGTGAATGGCATTGCTATGGCAGGGTTCTAAGTGTTAATCTCTTGCATAAGGAACAATGCATATAGGTTATAGATAATAACGGAAGTAAACTGCCAAAATTACCAACCAAGAACTCAGATTCCAACCTTCCCTAGCGTACCCGCTGTTAATATTGGATGTTCTAATAAGCGGTTCGCATGATCAATCCCTATGAAAAATAACATTGACAAGTTAGTCTACGATAATACAAAGACCAGACATGCACGCAACAATAAATATACAAGTTGTGCGACAAGAACATTCATGGAAAAAATAGCTATAAGCTAATGACGAGGTATAAGAACAAGCAGATTGGAAATGCACATAGCATGATTATAAAAGCAGTGTGAGAATAGCAGGCATGAGAAAACAGCTAGCAGTGAGCTAATGACGTGGTATAAGAACAACTAGATTGGAAATTCCCATAGCATGACTATAAAAGCAAGTGCGACAATAGCATGCGAAAAAAACAACTGGCAACAAATGAATGGGTATAAGGCTATAAATATGTGGATGCCCACATGTGTCAGTAGAATGAACAGGATGGTAGCGACTGGATAATGCGTTTGTACTGTACAATATTTAAACGAACTTCATGCGAAGCAACACATCAAGAAAGTTAATGTCATATGAGATCTGCAAATTACTATACAAAACATGGCTAAAGAAACACCGCGATCTTACGGGCCAGAGTACTTACCAAGCTGCGGCGGGGTGGACGGGGCGGCAACTTGCATTCCAGTGGTGGCGAACGCGAGATACGATCAATCGACCCTGTTTAAGGAGAAGCGGGTGTTAGTGATGCAGATCTGGTTGGCTGGCAAGCGATTTGGTGAAGTTGATACAGCCGCTGCGCCGAGGTAGTCAGTGGAATAGATCGACTTCTGTGGAGGGGGGCCGCGGTGAAGTAGACCCGGTTCCATTGGAGAGGATCCGGTGCATCGACAGGAAAGGTGTTGATTGCTACGCTATGGATGAGGTCGGCGGTGAAGCAGATCCGTCGGTGGCGAGGGCGGCGGGGGAGCGGATCTGGTGGGTGGACAGCCTACACGATCAAGGCTACGCTGTGGAGGAGTATGCCGGTGGCGAAGCAGATCTAGTACTGTAGAGAGTCTGAGCTTTGGCGTGTGAGAGTATTTTTGAGCGAATGGGGCGAATGGTTGGTGGGTGGGTGTTGGCCTGTGGGGAGGGTTCGGGATCTAGGAAAGATATTTCATTGTTATCGAATGAGCCCTCCATGGTCGGTGGGTTGTAGCTTCCGGACCAGGGTTAAAAGGGTAAAATTGGTCACGAGATTTTCGAATGGATGCGACGGGATGCTTTGGCGCGTGGCCAAAATTTTCAGTTTCAAGCTACGAGCAGAACGACAAAAATAATGTTCTTCCCTAGGGAGCTCTTATTTTTCCTCTTCTCTTTCTCTCTCTCCACCCCCCTCTTTTAGAGTCTCTCCCACTCCCCCGGCTCCTCTCCCCCTTCTCTCCGGCGGCCTCGCCGGCCGGAGATAAGGCCGACTTCTCTCTGTATATCGTACACCCTCCGATCTAAATTAATTGATTCAACTTTCCTTAGACGTGTATGTATCTAGAGTAAAAACATGTGTGGATACATCCATATTTAGATAAGCAAAGTTGAGTCAATTAATTTGGACCCAATGGATTTGTTGTTATTGTAAGCTTATATCTAGTGTTTCCCATGAGGAGAATGGCGCAAAGCAGTCGGGGATCTCGTCATCGGTTTCAGATCTGGCCAATGGTGAATCTGGCGGATCAGATCTGGCGGATCTTGCCGACCAAACCCCAATCTGGTGCCATCAAGGTGATGGCGCTAACGGTGAGTCTTGCTTTGGTTAGTGCATCGGATTTGATCAATGGGGAAGTCAAGTTGCTGACGTTCCCAGTAGTTCACAAGCTCGGGGCATACGATGGCGTCATCCATCTTGCCCGTGCACATCTTGGCCTTTCAGCGGCCCCTTCTCAGAGCCAATATGCCGTTGTTGAGGCCCTTCTTCTGATTCGTCCTGGCGACTACCGGCGACACCGTCCCAAGTGGTGCGTCCCCGGCGACTGAGTTGCTGGAAAGGATGCGGAGCAGAGCTCCGATGTGCGGTCGAGAAGGACTCGATTGCTTTTCTTCTATATGTTTCGGGGTCCTTTTTGTAAAGTTGTAGGTCCTATTAGTTATTGTCTAGTTCTTTTGGACCTCTATGTAATTTTTTGGACTAGTTTCCATTGGCACCGATAAACTTGAATTTTGACAAGTTCACGGGAAAAAAATTCCTTTGCACATATGGCCTATCATGTATGAACATTCTTGAGATTTAAACTATATGTAATGGTCAACACTTGCGCAAGGGGGCTCGTCTAGTGCGCACTAGTTTCCATTAGCACCAGTAAATTTTAATCTTGACAAGTTCTTGGAAGAAAAAATTGATTCACATATGGCCTATCATGTATGAACATTATTGGGATTCAAACTTGAATATATATATATATATATTCCAAAGAGTTTTCGAAAAAACTTGCTTCTCTGTACTCTTCGTAGGTTTGGGGGGCGCGGGTTCCGGCAGCGGTGACCTCATCACCATGCTGCTGGCCCCTGCCAGCTCCGCCTCCACGACCGCGTCCTCTTCCGCCTCCTTGACCTCCGCGCTGGAAAGCCATGGCGACCATTTCGGATCCGCCACTTTTTTGGTCATCGGGGGGATTTTTTCGCTTGCTGCCGCTGCTGTTACCGTTATCACGGTTCTTCTTCTGCTGATGCAGGGGAATTGCTGTAGCTGCTAGATCTCCGCCTGCGTCATCATCGGCGGCAGTGTGATCGCTGGCGATGGTGATCATATCATCCAAGGTCAGTTTAATTGCATTGACCAAACAAGTGAGCTTGTGCCGCAGCAGTCCTCCTCTCTGCAATCCGCCTATAAAGGCGTGCATAGCTGTGCGATTATCGACATTCTCGCACTCGTTCCTGGTTGCTAACCATCGTGTGAGGAAGTTCCTTGATGTTTCTCCGTTCTTCTGGATACATGCATGTAGGTCGCTTGTCGTGGCAGGTCTCTTGTAGGTGCCCCTGAAGTGCTTTTCGAAGGCTGTCTTCAGGTCGAACCAGCAAAAGATGGAGTTCTTCTCGAGGTCGCTGAGCCAGATCCGGGCTGGACCTACAAGGTACAGCTGAAGCATGCGGCAAGCGATGTTAGGGGTTCCTCCGACGAAGGTCACTGCATTGTAGTAATCCTCGATCCAGGTATCCGGCCTTTCGGTGCCATCATAATTCTTCAGGTTTCCGGGTAGCTTGAGGTTCATCCTTGGCTTTGGTTCCTCTCGAATCATCCTGCCAAAGCACTTTGGGCCGATGTAGTCAGTTTTGTATTCATTGAGACATTCCCGTGCATCACGCGAGCCATTGCGGGGGGATTTTGAGCGTGAGCGAGATCTCCGGCCACCGCCTCCGCCTCCACCTCCGCCGCCGCCGCTAGGTGCTGGGGAGGGAGATCCGCGAGGGGGCCGATGCGACCTCTTGCTTCCACCTTCTGATTCTCCTCGCCCTTCGCGATGCTGACTCCGGCTTCGAAGGATGCCTTCACCATGGTGCTGGCTGCCTTCGTCGTTCCGGCTTCTGCGAGGCTCCGGGTCGCGCTCCTCGTTCCGACTCCTCCTAGGCTCGGGCTCACGATCAGTGTTCCGGCTTCGGCGGGGTTCCGGCGTACGCTCCATGTTCCCATTCCTTGGAGGAGGCACGTTGTCGCGGATATTGATTCCACCAGGCCCATGGGGTCTGGTGTTTTCGGCTGGACTACGGCGGCGAGGAAGTGGGGGACGCGGGTATCCGTTGGGCGGAGGTGACGGATTACGGTACTTGTCCCAACCAGTGTATCTCGCATCCTTTCCCTTCTTTGGATCTGAAGGAGGCGTCTTTGATGGCACAGGGGTTGGATTTGGGTGTTCTCTGGTTTTCCTTCTGCGTTCCGAGGATCCGGTCCGTGATTCATCATCGCGATGACGATTGTCATAGGCATCCTTCTGCGCGGTAGAGATGCAATGATCCGGGTTGGATTCCAACCTGCGCGAAGTATCTGCCTTGCTCTGCTGCTTCATTGCTGAGGCGACGAGCGTACGGACGTAGTCGATGTCGATCTCCTCGTCCTTCTTTTTCAAGATCTCCGCAACCTTCTTCATGTTATCCTTTGGATTTGTGAATGGCTGTTGCTCGGTGGGAGTTGCGAAGGTGATCTTGCGAGGAGCTACAACTTCTCGCTTGCTTCTATCAGCCTCCTGTTGAGCCTCGGTGATCTTGTCCTCCCAATGCTTCCGGAGTTGCTTGACTTGTTCCAGTGATTCGTCCACCGGACGTTCTCGTTTGAGAAAATTATCAACGAAGTGCGCGGCCTCTTTCCTCTCGTCCAGCATTGCTGTTGCGGTGGTGGCGAATTTTTTGGTTGTTGCCAGCATTTCCTGCCTTTTGGCTTCTAGAGCTTCCGCATTTGCTGCGTCTTCAGGAGTTATGGGTTTGTTGAGGATATCCGAGTGTGCGATTGCATCCATGCCTGCCTGTTCAACCAGTTCTTATGGGGATAGGACTTCCTTATGCGGTCGTTCCCGCGATAGCGGAGATCCTGCATTGGATGGTTGTGGGTCGGATTGAGTGTGCTCATCTTCTGATTCCCGCTGATCCAGCGCCGCCAAGGTTGCGAGGACCTGCTTAGGCTGGGCGGATTCAACTTCAGATTGATCACCGCCTCCGAGTTCCTTCAGCTTGCGATGGAACTCTTCAGTATCCATGGAGGAGGTATCGATTCTTCACCCGGAGCGTCACTTTCTCCGACAGCCTCCTGCTGATCCGGAGCGGCGCTGTTTTCCGGTGCCTCAACCTGCATGGGGCCAGCTTCGACTTCTTGGGGGGCGGCTCCTGCGGCATGGGCTAAGAAGTGCACGAAGTGATACCTTTGCTTCTCTAAAACCTGGGAGACCCAGGCGGATCTGCATTGGTCTTCCACCTTTATTTTCTGCTCAGGGGTGGATTGGGTGGGTTTTGATTTTTCCAGATATAAGGCGGAATCTTCCTTAGGAAGTTCCTGCATCTAAGATCGGATCTTCGCGACTGCGTCCTGCCCGCCGGCGGTCGCGCGCGTAGTTACTTACCAGTGCGTTCCCGTCGGAGTCGACGGTCTCGCCGATGAAGATGTGAATGCCGCCAATCGGGACGATGGAGAGCTTAACGGGGTTGGTCTTAGCCGGAATCCAGCACTCGTCCGGAGGGACGATTGGAAGGTTCCCGGTGTAGAGGACACGCCCCACAACGATGGTTTCGTCGTAGCTTCCCATGGCGGAACCCTCCCGGTTCCGGCCTCCAGACGCCGCTGGCCCCACGATGGGCGCCAACAGTCGTTGCCTATTCGACGGTACATCGGAGGAGGGATCCTCACGAGGGGGAGAAGAAGTAGGGGCCATAGGGCGGAGTGCACACGGGACGGTGGTACGCGATTTACCCAGCTTCGTAACACCTGCACGATGGCAAGGCCTACTGCTGCATGTCTGGAATTATCTGGGTGCTTTCGCGTTGTTACAATGAGTTGTGGTTGTGCCTCTAGGGCTCGCGGGATCCGGCTTATAAAGGCGCACGGATCTAGGGTTTACATGGAGAGTCCTAGCCGGAATACAAGTTGCCTAACTACGGTACAATATCTTGTCGTGTACGTCAAGGATCCGCCTTCCATCAGAACCATGCTGGATCCGGATACTTCATGGGCCTCCACGGATCCTGCCTCCTTCGTAGGTCGGTTGGGATCCGGCTTCCTGTTCCTGGGGCTGGACTTCATCCTTCGAGATCTACAAGCAATCCGGGCCGCCCGATGGGCCACATGCCACATCACCATCTGTGGGCCACCCGGGCTTGCCGGATCTAAGCCATGCCGTTGATATACCCATAAAGTATACCCACAACACTACAGAGCTCCCACTTACTTTCTTGTAAATACAGGCCTCTCCATGACACTGTATAAACCCGAAGTCTTTGATCACCTTATCAAAGCATCGGTTCCAACTCCGGGATGCTTGCTTCAGTCCATAAATGGAACGCTGAAGTTTGCATACCTTGCCAGCATTTTTAGGATCGACAAAACCTTTGGGTTGTACCATATACAACTCTTCCTCAATGTCACCATTAAGGAACGCCGTTTTGACATCCATCTGCCAAATCTCATAATCGAAAAATGCAGCTATTGCTAACAAAATCCTCACAGACTTTAGCTTCGCTACAGGTGAGAAAGTCTCATCGTAGTCAACTCCTTGAATTTGTCGGAAACCCTTTGCGACAAGTCGGGCTTTATAGACAGTAATATTACCATCAGCATCTATTTTTCTCTTGAAGATCCATTTATTCTCGACAGCCTTGCGGCTATCAGGTAATTCTACCAAAGTCCATACTTTGTTATCATACATGGATCCCATTTCGGATTTCATGGCTCTTGCCATTTGTTGGAATCTGGGCTCATCATCGCTTCTTCATACGTCGCAGGGTCTTCATCATTGTTGTCCACAATCATGACATTTAGACAGGGATCATACCAATCAGGAGTGGTACGTTCCCTCATCGATCTGCGAGGTTCAGTAGTTTCCTCGTTCAAAGTTTCATGATCATTATCATTTGCTTCGTTTCTTACCGGTGCAGGCTGCACAGGAACATCTTCCGGTACTGCGCTACTCTGATCTATGAGAGAAGGTTCAATAACCTCGTCGAGTTCTACTTTCCTTCCAGTCACTTCTTTAGTGAGAAACTCCTTCTCAAGAAAGGATCCGTTCTTGGCAACAAAGATTTTGCCTTCGGATCTGTGATAGAAAGTATACCTAATAGTTTCTTTAGGGTATCCTATGAAGACGCATTTCTCCGCTTTGGGTTCTAGCTTGGCAGGCTGTAACTTTTTTACATAATCTTCGCAACCCCAAACTTTAAGGAACGACAGCTTAGGTTTCTTCCCAAACCACAATTCATACGGTGTCGTTTCAACGGATTTAGATGGTGCCCTATTTAAAGTGAATGCTGATGTCTCTAATGCATAACCCCAAAATGATAACGACAAATCAGTAAGAGACATCATAGAACGAACCATATCTAAGAGAGTTCGATTACGACGTTCGGACACACCATTGCGCTGTGGTGTTCCCGGCGGTGTCAATTGTGAAAGTATTCCGCATTTCTTTGAATGCATGCCAAACTCATAACTCAGATATTTGCCTCCGCGATCAGAACGCAGAAACTTAATCTTCTTGTTACGTTGATTTTCTACTTCACTTTGGAATTCCTTAAACTTCTCGAAAGTTTCGGACTTATGTTTCATGAAGTAGATATACCCATATCTACTCAGATCATCTGTGAAGGTTAGAACATAACGATAACCACCGCGCGATGCTACACTCATTGGTCCGCACACATCGGTATGTATTATTTTCAATAAGTCTGTAGCTCGCTCCATTGTACCAGAGAATGGAGTCCTAGTCATTTTTCCCATTAGACATGCTTCGCATCTATCAAGTGACTCGAAGTCAAGTGATTCAAGAAGTCCATCGGAATGGAGTTTCTTCATGCGCTTCACTCCAATATGACCAAGACGACAGTGCCACATATAAGTAGAATTATCATTCAATTTAATTCGCTTAGCATCAATGTTATGAACATGTGTATCACTACTATCGAGATTTAACAAGAATAAACCATTCATCTCGTGCACTTGACCATAAAAGATATTATTCATATAAATAGAACAACCATTATTCTCTCGACTTAAATGAATAACCGTCTTGCATTAAACAAGATCCAGATATAATGTTCATGCTCAACGCAGGAACCAAATAACAATTATTGAGGTTTAAAACTAATCCCGAAGGTAGATGTAGAGGGAGCGTGCCGACGGCGATCACATCGACCTTGGATCCGTTTCCAACGCGCATCGTCACCTCGTCCCTTGCTAGGCTTCGTTTATTCCGTAGTTCCTATTTCGAGTTACAAATGTGAGCAACCGAACCAGTATCAAATACCCAGGCACTACTACGAGAACCAGTAAGATAGACATCTGTAACATGTATATCAAATATACCTTTCTTCTTCTTGACAAGGCCGCTCTTCAAATCAGCAATGTACTTGGGGCAATTCCGCTTCCAGTGCCCTTTCTCCTTGCAGTAATAGCACTCAGTATCAGGTTTAGGGCCAGCCTTAGGCTTCTCAGGAGGCGCAGCAACTTTCTTGCCGCCCTTCTTGAAGTTGCCCTTCTTAGGTTTGCCTTGCTTCTTGAAACTGGTGGTCTTGTTGACCATCAACACTTGGTGTTCTTTTTGTATCTCAATCTCAGCAGATTTCAGCATGGAGAAGAGTTCGTGTAACTCTTTGTTCATGTTCTGCATGTTGTAGTTCATCACGAAGTTCTTGTAACTTGGTGGCAGTGATTGGAGGACACGATGAATACCTAGTTGGTTAGGAATCACTATCCCCAAGTCACTGAGCTTCTTCGCGTGCCCGGACATGGCGAGCATGTGCTCACTAACGGAGCTGCCCTCTTCCATCATACAGCCAAAGAAGTGTTTCGAGGCCTCATAGCTTTCGACGACCGCATGAGTTTCAAAGATAGCTTTTAGCTCATGGACCATCTCATATGGGTCGTTGATGCATGCAGTTGACACACGTCCGTTGGGAACCCCAAGAGGAAGGTGTGATGCGTACAGTAGCAAGTTTTCCCTCAGAAAGAAACCAAGGTTTATCGAACCATTAGGAGCCAAGAAGCACGTTGAAGGTTGATGGCGGCGGAGTGTGGTGCGGCGCAAGACCAGGGATTCCGGCGCCAACGTGGAACCTGCACAACACAATCAAAGTACTTTGCCCCAACGTAACAGTGAGGTTGTCAATCTCACAGGCTTGCTGTAAACAAAGGATTAAACGTATTGTGTGGAAGATGATGATTGTTTGCGAAGAACAAGTAAAGAACAATTGCAGTAGATTGTATTTCAGATGTAAAGAATTGGACCGGGGTCCACAGCTCACTAGTGGTGTCTCTCCCATAAGATAAACATATGTTGGGTGAACAAATTACAGCTTGGGCAATTGACAAATAAAGAAGACATAACAATGCACATACATATATCATGATGAGTACTATGAGATTTAATCAGGGCATTACGACAAAGTACATAGACCGCTATCCAGCATGCATCTATGCCTAAAAAGTCCACCTTCAGGTTATCATCCGAACCCCTCCAGTATTAAGTTGCAAACAACAGACAATTGTATTAAGTATGGTGCGTAATGTAATCAACACAAATATCTTTAGACAAAGCATCGATGTTTTATCCCTAGTGGAAACAAGACATCCACAACCTTAGAACTTTCCGTCATCGTCCCGCATTCAATGGAGGCATGAACCCACTATCGAGCATAAATACTCCCTCTTGGAGTCACAAGTATCAACTTGGCCGGAGCCTCTACTAGCAACGGAGAGCATGCAAGAACATAAACAACATATATGATAGATTGATAATCAACTTGACATAGTATTCAATATTCATCGGATCCCAACAAACACAACATGTAGGATTACAAATAGATGATCTTGATCATGATAGGCAGCTCACAAGATCTAACATGATAGCACAATGAGGAGAAGACAACCATCTAGCTACTGCTATGGACCCATAGTCCAGGGGTGGACTACTCACACATCGATCCGGAGGCGATCATGGCGATGAAGAGCCCTCCGGGAGATGATTCCCCTCTCCGGCAGGGTGCCGGAGGCGATCTCCCGAATCCCCCGAGATGGGATTGGCGGCGGCGGCGTCTCCGGAAGGTTTTCCGTATCGTGGCTCTCGGCATCGGGGGTTTCGCGACGAAGGCTTTAAGTAGGCGGAAGGGCGGAGTCGGGAGAGTCACGAGGGACCCACACGCTAGGGCCGCGCGGCCAGGGCCTGGGCCGCGCCGCCCTACTGTGTCGTCGCCTCGTGGCCCCACTTCGTATCTCCCTCGGTCTTCTGGAAGCTTCGTGGAAAAATAGGCCCCTGGGCGTTGATTTCGTCCAATTCCGAGAATATTTCCTTACTAGGATTTGTGAAACCAAAAACAGCAGAAAGCAGCAACTGGCTCTTCGGCATCTCATCAATAGGTTAGTGCCGGAAAATGCATTATAATGACATATAATGTGTATAAAACATGTGAGTATCATCATAAAAGTAGCATGGAACATAAGAAATTATAGATACGTTTGGGACGTATCAAGCATCCCAAGCTTAGTTCCTACTCGCCCTCGAGTAGGTAAACGATAACAAAGATAATTTTTGAAGTGACATGCTATCGTAATCTTGATCATACTATTGTAAAGCATATGAGATGAATGCAACGATTCGAAGCTATGGTGAAGATAATGAGTAAACAAATGAATCATATAGCAAAGACTTTTCATGAATAATACTTTCAAGACAAGCATCAATAAGACTTGCATAAGAGTTACTCATAAAGCAATAGATTCTTAGTAAAAAGCTTTGAAGCAACACAAAGGAAGATATAAGTTTCAGCGGTTGCTTTCAACTTCAACATGTATATCTCATGGATAATTGTCAACACAAAGTAATATAACAAGTGCAATAGGTAAACATGTAAGAATCAATGCACACAGCTTGACACAAGTATTTGCTTCTAAGATAGAAGGAATAGGTAAACCGACTCAACAATAAAGTAAAAGAATGGCCCTTCGCAGAGGAAGCATGGATTACTATATTTGTGCTAGAGCTTTTCATTTTGAAAACAAGAAACAATTTTGTCAACGGTAGTAATAAATCATATGTGTTATGTATAAGACATCCTATAAGTTGCAAGCCTCATGCATAGTATACCAATAGTGCTCGCACCTTGTCCTAATTAGCTTGGATTAACATGGATTATCATAGCATAGCATATGTTTCAACCAAGTGTCACAAAGGGGTACCTCTATGCCGCCTGTACAAAGGTCTAAGGAGAAAGCTCGCATTGGATTTCTCGCTTTTGGTTATTCTCAACTTAGACATCCATACCGGGACAACATAGCCAACAGATAATGGACTCCTCTTTAATGCATAAGCATACAACAACAGTTAAAATTCTCATAAGAGATTGAGGATTAATTGTCCAAACTGAAACTTCCACCATGAATCATGGCTTTAGTTAGCGGCCCAATGTTCTTCTCTAACAATATGCATACTCAAACCATTTGATCATGAAAATCTCCCTTACTTCAGACAAGACGGACATGCATAGCAACTCACATGATATTCAACAAAGGTAAAAGTTGATGGCGTCCCCAGAAACATGGTTACCGCTCAACAAGCAACTTATTAAGAAATAAGACACATAAATACATATTCTTCACCACAATAGTTTTTAAGGCTATTTTTCCATGAGCTATATATTGCAAAGACAAAGGAATAGAAATTTTAAAGGTAGCACTCAAGTAATGTACTTTGGAATGGCGGAGAAATACCATGTAGTAGGTAGGTATGGTGGACACAAATGGCATAGTGTTTGGATCAAGGATTTGGATGCATGAGAAGAATTCCTCTCAATACAAGGCTAGGCTAGCAAGGTTGTTTGAAGAAAACTCAAGTATAAAAGGTGTAGCAAAGCTCACATATGAACATATTGTAAGTATTATAAGACTTTACATTGTCTCCTTGTTGTTCAAACACCTTAACCAGAAAATATCTAGACTCTAGAGATCAATCATGAAAACCAAATTTTAACAAGCTCTATGTAGTTCTTCATTAATGGGTACAAAGTACATGATGCAAGAGCTTAAACATGATCTATATGAGCACAACAATTGCCAAGTATCAAATTATTCAAGACATTATACCATTTACCACATGCGGCATTTTTCGTTTCCAACCATATAACAATGAATGAAGTAGTTCAACTTTTGCAATGAACATTAAGATAAAGCTAAGAACACATGTGTTCATACGAAACAGCGGAGCGTGTCTCTCTCCCAAACAAAGAATGCTAGGATCCGATTTTATTCAAACAAAAACAAGAACAAAAATAAACAGACGCTCCAAGTAAAGCACATAAGATGTGACGGAATAAAAATATAGTTTCACTAGAGGAACCTGATAAGTTGTCGATGAAGAAGGGATGCCTTGGGCATCCCCAAGCTTAGATGCTTGAGTCTTCTTAAAATATGTAGGGATGAACCACGGGGGCATCCCCAAGCTTAGACTTTTCACTCTTCTTGATCATATTGTATCATCCTCCTCTCTTGACTGATGTAGCCCCGCTCACCGACGACACTCCATCAAGACCAACTAGTCCCCCAAGTGGACCGATGACACGAGCCCGAGCCAAGGCTCTACATGATGAGGTGAACTCGCTCCTCACCACCCTTGATCTCGGTACCCCTTTGGATGGATTGCTACCTCATGCCAACGTGCTATGTGTCATTAGGTACAAGGCGCATCAAGACCCCGGAGAGGAGGAGGCGCCAAGGTCAAGGGAGGGAGAGAAGCAGCTGGACATGGAGATGATCATGAAGCCGAAGCCGACGTCGCTCGAAGCGCTCCAAGGAGGAGACGGACGCTGGCCGGTCCAGGACCCGGTCAGACCGGACCCTCCGCCGGGCGCCCCGGTCACAGGCCCGGTCAACCGGCCGCAAACCGGACTAGCTCCCTCGTACCGGACGACGACCGGACGTAGGACCGGAAACTTCGCAGTTTCCCGGTTTCCGACCGGTCGACCGGACCCAGGACCGGACGGCCCGGTCACAGGCCCGGTCAGACCGGACCCTTGACCGGACAGCCCGGTCACTGGCCCGGTCAGACCGGACACAAACCGGATCTGACGGGAATGCCCCACCAAACTGCCTTAACTTATCCATTCGCGTACCTGTTCGCCCTTGCTGGCCATGTGTGCCTATATAAGTAGCTGGAACCTGTAACACTCCAAATTTCAAAACAAAGAGAAAATGAATTTCCTTTTTCCAAAAATGTGAACCAACAAAAACTTTTCTTACATAGAGTGCTATGTTTAGTGCTCATACCTTTTACTTGTGTTTTTGCCATGATGAGTGTAGTTATGCTTATGTGATAAACCCTAAAAACTTTAAAGTGATCAAGTGAAGATCACAAACCCAATAAAATAGAGGAGAAAGAAATCAAATAAGAAAAACCCTAAACCCTAACCTTCTCAAAATCTTTTGGATCTATTTTGAGAAACCCAAAATAGAAGAAAAAGACATATGTGGGCATGTGGCCCTAATGAGTAAAATTTTAAACTCTACCTTTCTTACTTTGATAAATGGTGGTGAACCATTGCAAAACTTACTAAACCCTAAACCTCATCCCTCTTGTCATCAATCTTTGAAAAATAAAATAAAAAGAAAAGATCTTATTTAAGAAAAAGGCATATGCAAGCCTATGGCTACTTTTTAGAAATGATGAGCTTTGCTTTGTCTACTTTGAATAGATGAATTGAAATACCTCCACACACTTAACAAAGCACTTACCAACCCTTTTCAAGTAAGAAACAAAAGAAAATCCAACATATGCATAGAGGCATATGTGGCACTTAGCCAAATTATCCAATCCTGACCTAGCCACTTCTATTGCCTCAAAATGGTTTGAACCTTTCATCCAACTCAATCTAGCACCAAATAAACCTCACCCTTGTCAAAGTGAAGCAAAGAAAAATAAAATAAATAAAAATTAGAAAGTCACAAAACCCTCACATAAGGCTTATGCCATTTTTATAAATTTTGACCCTAGACCTATTTGATCTTCACCATTAGTTGAATAATGTTATTAAACATTTATTACAACTTTTGGAAGCAAAGGAATCACATTTCAAATGAATTTCAAACACCAATCTAGCTCACATATGATATTGGTAAAAACTGAAATTTATAGCATGATCACTACTTTGAGCCATTGCCATTCAATTTTCTCAAACCAAATCTTGCTAACTCTTTGCACCATTTCAAAGTAAATATCAAGGTGAACAACTTTGATGAAGAACACCCTGCCAAATTCATCTTGGATCATTAGCTAGGCTCATCCAAAGTCTTAACTTTTTAACATATTCAACATTCCTCACTTAGCCATTTTGGGCCAATTTTTGAATTCCAAATTTTCCACCACCACCTCAAATCACCTCTGGTCATTTACAACTTATATCAACACTCACATTTCAAAAACTTTCACCATTTGAATTATTTCAAATTTGGCTATATTTGTAATTTCCAAACTATGGCACTATTTGCCACTATTGCAAATAGTGTCCTATGCCACCTAAACTACTCTAATCTAAACCAAAGCTATACTACATTGTCCCCTGGCCCCCTCTAACCCTAAGTGCTGCATAGAAACCCTAGGGAGAGTGAGAGAACAAGCAAAGACATGGCCATGCCGGCCCATGCCGGCCATGTTCTTCTCCCTCTCCTCTCCTTCATCTCCCGCACTGGCCACCATGCCACAGCACGCCACCGCACCTCCCTAGCACTTCCTAGCACCGCCACGGTCGGGCTCGACGACAACACTGGCCGGAGGACGCGCGCCCAAAACCGCCAGTATGCCGCTCGCGTCACGACCATGCGCGCCATGGACGCGCACTGGCCACGCGCCACCCCGCCAGTACATGCAGCCCCTGGACCCCCTGCGAACACCTTGAGCCTCACCGTGACACCGCGACGCCGTTGGACACGCCCTCGACCACGACCCGCACCCGCCGTCGCCGGAGAAGCCAACCCTGCTCCGCCGCGGGCGTGACAGACGCGGAAGCGAGGCGACCAAACCAGCCACCCTCTACCCTAGCTGTCGCCACCAAACGACTCGCCAGGAACCGCAGAACAGCGCCACGCCCTCGCCTAGCTCGCTAGCTCACCGGAACCGCCGCGCCAGGGTCGACCTTGCCACTGCCCCGCAGCACCCTTGCTCGCCTATAAAAGGAGACCCCTTCTCGTTGATCTGAGCACACCATCACCTTCCCCTCTTCTCACTCGACCGCCAGAACCACTCCACCGTCGACATTAGCCACTGACGCCGCCCAATTTCTACCTCCCTGCCGACGGACGCCGCGGAAGCTCGCCGCCGATTGACGCCATTCCAGGAGGAGCCACCGGTGCCAGGAGCTTCGTCATCTACTACATCTTCCCCGAGCACACTGCCAGCCACCGCGGGAGCCCTGGTTAGCCCGCTGACCCCCTAGCGCCGCCGTGCCCGTAACCCTCTCTCGCCGGAGAAGACGATGGCTCTGAGCCGTCGATCTGCTCTCTAATCCTACGCTCCACGTCGCCCCATACCGTTTCGGGTTTTAAAAGAGGCTGACAGGCGGACCCCATCCTGTCAGGCAGCCCGCGCGGTACTGGACCGTAGCTGGGCTGACCTTGGGCCGTTTTCAAATCTTTGAGCCCACCTAGCTTCCCGCCGGCCTTTTTATTCAAATTCGATTCAAATAATTCCCAAACAATTTCCTCACAGCACAAACTTTGAAATTCAATAATTTCAAATTGGCTAAACCAAATTTAGTGAATTTGATATTGTTGGAAAGCCACTGAAATTATCTACAACATGCCACTGGACTCTTGGTCAAATTCTTTGTAGAATTAATGTGACAAAAATAACAAGACAGGGACTTTTCCCTATTCAAATAATTCTTAAAAATCAACCAAAATAGTTATTAAGTTAAATCCAACTCTAATAGCTCACATTTGACTTACACTAATTGTTTATGCAATAAAATGGTGTGGTCACTTTGCATGATCATGCCATAGTTAAATGAATGGATAATTTGACTAGTTTAACTAGTTGATATTGTCCAAAACTATTAAAGTAAATTGTGTGAAGTCTTATACTTCATTTAAACTGGTCTCACATGCATTCATGGGATGTTTGTATCTCTGGTCCAAACTCTCTTATATGAATGGCTTGAGATTTAAATCATGTGTAGTAGTATTTAAATGGTATGAGGTGACCTACCTCATTTAAATCATTTTCTCAAATACTAATGATGAATGGTTGACCTAGGTCAATACCCATTTCATGTATAATTGTTTGAGAAATTAAATCTTAAGAAGATTTCAATGAGAGGAATTTATTTCTCAAGAACCCTATGGAAACTATCATTTACATATGGAATACCAATTATATTTAAATCCCACAACCCATGCACCCTAGTTTATTTATTTGGTGTGCATAGAGTAGTTTGTGTGTTTATTTGTGATGTATGGAATGGCCATTAAATTAGTGAGTAATTATACTTGTATTCAAATTTAGACGGTAGCACCGGAGAGTACGCCGAAGAAGAAGGTTGCTACCAGGAGGAGGAGGAGGAACAGTTTGAGAACTACCAAGGCAAGCTAATATTCTTGCAAAGTGCAAAGCCCCTTGGGGCAAGGCACCATGACTCTTACCTTTTCTTACATAAGCCTATCCCAAGTTTTTACTTTACAAGCTTTTACTTGTTTTTCTCAATAAGTTACTTTTATAGTTAACTTTGGTCAAAGTACAAGTTGGTTACTAGAGTAGTGAAGTAGTTTCCATCAAGCAAAGCAAGATAGCACCCCTCATGGATTAGAGCTAGTGCTAATGAATTAAAACTTGACCACTCTAGATGGGAACAATGTGAATTTGAAATGAATTTGAAACCTTGGAATGATGATGCATTCCATTGAATGATTTTTTGAAGGTGAATATGAACAAGAGAAGATGGTGATTTTTGATAAAACAATGATGTTGGTTTGAATGCGATACCTTTCCAATTATCAAGTACCCCCACAATACCCGATTATGGGTAGGGCTTAACCGGAAGTTTATGCGTCTTAGTATGGGTTCCCTCTAAACAAGCGTCATCGGGGTTATGCCGAAAGCTGCCTCTACCACAAAAGAAACGATACGATATGATGCGAAATGAGGTGAATGTCCGGCCCAAGCCCTGTGCAGTTCCCAGGCTGACTGTCTGTCTTCACTGGGACGCCAAGCTCATGGGGAGAGGTGCTCATACTAAGATTCGTAAGTGAAAGGTTATGGTTGATGATCCGCGTACTGTGTTACGATGATTCGGGGAATTCCCGACGGATGAAATCAAATGTTGTGGCACAAGTGTGCAACCTCTCGCAGAGTGTAAACCTATTCG
This sequence comes from Lolium rigidum, assembly GCF_022539505.1. NCBI lineage: Eukaryota > Viridiplantae > Streptophyta > Magnoliopsida > Poales > Poaceae > Lolium > Lolium rigidum. The sequence goes on from NC_061511.1 coordinate 101,959,156, forward strand.
AATAGCCGCGTCCACGGTTACGGACGGTTGGAAAGGCCATACAGTTTCCGATGTCATATCTTTGAAAATGAGGTTGAAAAGGTGATGGTGAAATGACTTGTGGTGGATTGAATTGAAATCACCACTTGAATGGTGGGAATGACACTAATGTTCCCACTTGAGTTAGTTAGCACTTGAATAAGCTTTTCTCAAACCTTGTGAACTAAAACTAGCTGTATGCAAATAAACTAGAGCTTAGCAAACCATACTAGAATGTCTAGCACTTACTTTAGTATTAGTTTTGCGAGTACTTAAAGTACTCACGGCTTTGTCCCTGGCTATTCAAATGGCCAGAGTATGAAGAGGAACAAGGAGATGACCAGCAGGACGCCTACGACAACTAAGCGCCTTCCGACGTCAAGCGTTGGCCTGTGGACTAGAGAGTCCTTGTATCTTACGCTTCCGCTATGTTGAACTATGAACTTGTGTTTGTTCGTTGATCGATAGATCAACTATTCGTGTAATATGGATCATGTGATTCCAAGATTGTAAGACTTATGGTATGTAATGAATGATGACTCGTGATACTTAACTATTATGCCTCGCAACAACAATATTCCCGGGATTGCGATGTATGACATAATAGGCATCGGGACTTAAAAATCCGGGTGTTGACAAGTTGGTATCGAGCCATTGTTTGACCTTAGAAGACCTTAGTTAGAATGGGCGTTCTGAAAAATTTAATTTTGAAATCAAATGAAAGAAAATATTTGTGAAAAACTTACTATACTCTTGTCTTAAGACTTTGCCAAAATGTGATGAATCATGTTCTATCTTATTTGAATCAACTTAAAATTTTGCCACACTTTGCACTCTCTAACTTACTCATCCAATTCTCTTTCGGATGGCGTTGCCCCACAACACCAAGTTTTACCGGTTGGGGAATGGTGGCAACATGCGCTTCGAGCAGGACTTAGACGCTTTGTCTGAGTATCTCGGACGCCCGCACCCGGAGTTCCTTGGAACTCAAATGGACCACCAGCCCGGAAGGGAACTGAAGTGGGTTATCACTGCGGATCTCAGAGGCAAGAAGGAGTCTCCTATTTCTATGAGGATCCAGTTCTCTGTCATGGAAAGCAACTGGCTAGATGGACTAGCTAGAGCCATGCAGGAAGCACTTGCCCGTCTGTGTGGGCAGCATGTGACTCGCGCTTTATGGGACTCGCTTTGCTCATTTTGCAAGGCATGACTCCATTGGAGGACCCAGGGCACTGTCACCCCACCCGGAGCTGAAATATCACATGGAGCACCTGGATACTATGCTACACGACACCCAGAAGGAGCTGGACAACTATCGCGTCTACGCCAATCAGATTCGCGCCCACCTAGCGCGGAAGACTGATACCGTCAGGACCCTTTCCTACGAGCGCAAGATACTTCGCCAGCAGCGTGTCAAAAAGGACGCTATCATTGCGCACCTCCGCACAAAGATAGTCTCCTTGGAGGCCACTGTCAGGGCCCAAGAGGATCAGCTGAATGAGATGGAAGAGGAAGATGAAGACCCTCGGGGAGAAGAAGCCTTCATGAGTGATGGCGAGGACTTTGAGGACACGGATCCGGAAGACTACGAGTTTCGGAAGCCGGGGAAGATAACCACACCCCGATAGAGGTGGATAGTGAGCAGTAGTTTCACTTGAGCACATGTGTAGGTGTGAGTTTGTATCAAGATCCCCTTGTATCTGTTATCACCAGAATTTGACCAAGTTAGAGGTGGGCCGCGATCGAGATGGACGTGAAGAAATATATATAGAAGAAGTATGTGGATCGGCCTTTTATACCAAGTTGGGCTTAATTGCCTGTGTATCTGTAACATATTAGATCGTATCTTAGTTTAGAGATAGAATCTTACTCGTGCACGGTTTGGTGCACGCCCACATTAGAAAGTCCGCTGGACTATAAATATGTACCTAGGGTTTATGGAATAAACAACAACTCACGTTCAACCCCAAACAAACCAATCTCGGCGCATCGCCAACTCCTTCGTCTCGAGGGTTTCTATCGGGTAAGCGACATGCTGCCTAGATCGCATCTTGCGATCTAGGCAGCACAAGCCCCACGTTGTTCATGCGTTGCTCGTACCGAAGCGCTTTTGATGGCGAGCAACGTAGTTATCATTAGATGTGTTAGGGTTAGCATTGTTCTTCGTTTAAGCATGCTTACGTAGTGCAACCCTTGCATATCTAGCCGCCCTCACGCCTATCTCGGGTGTGGGGGCGGCACCCGCTTGATCATTATTTAGTAGATCTGATCCGTTACGATTGCTCCTTGTTCTACAAGGATTAGTTTAATATCTGCAATAGTTAGGCCTTACAAAGGGGGGAGGATCCAGTGGCACGTAGGGTGGCGTTCGCAAGTCCTAAACAGGATGTTCCGAGGATCAACTTCATGTTGGTTTTTAGGCCTTGTTTAGGATCGGCTTACGAGCACCGTGCGTGGCCGCGAGGCCCAACCTGGAGTAGGATGATCCGATTATGCGGTGAAAACCCTAAATCGTCGTAGATCTCATTAGCTCTATCTTGATCAAGCAGGACCACCAAGTATTCGTGCACCCCGTACGAATCATGGGTGGATCGGCTCTTTGAGCCGATTCACGAGATAACCCGAGAGCCGATCGAGGCTCGTATTTAACGTTTACATGTATGCCCTGCAGGAAACTAAGCGAGGCATCCCCATCACCTTCCGGGCCAGGTATAGGTCAGGTGGCACGCCCTTGCACTTCGCATCGCCGCGTGTGACCAGAAGAGCATTGCGGGCCGTCGCTCGGAGGGGTCTCGGCCAGCCGCAGCTCTAGGCTCTTCCCGGCTCTACGGTGTTGACAAGGCCGCTGCCCGCCGGTGGGTTTTGGCAGTCAACACATTCTCGGCACGCCCGGTGGGACAATCGTCTACATCAACCACATCGCCATCTACATCTGAGATGGCGGACGGCACGCCAGTCACCTACGAGGAGCTGCCTGACGAGCTCAAGAAGCAATACAACGAGATCAAGGCCACCCTCGAAGCCGACCTCATCGGCTCATATCACAGAACCCGTTCGCATGGCGTCAGGCGGAAGGAGTTCTCACCGGAAGGCGCACTCGATGAAGTGGACCTCTCTGTCCCGTCAGAGGAACGTACCAGGGCCGTACGTCATGAGGTTGGTGGCATGGTGGCTCACTCGTTGCGTCTCCATTCCGAGAGCCTGGTGAATACTTTGGAGCATGTCGCCGTTCGGATGATCAAGGAGGTCATGAAGAATCAGCACCCTTTGTTAGAGCCAGCTCTCACGACCTGCCAAGGAAAAGCGCCACTCCAGCCCCGTCTGCCGTTATCGCGCACATCGGCGGCATCAGGAGCGCGTAATTCACCGGCGCGTGCCGTTGACAGGATTAACGGTGCTCACCCTGGGAGGTGCCAACCAGGACATCCGTTCAACATCAACATGATAGAACTGGGGCACCCCCTTGATGAAGATAAAGGCGAGGGCAACTGCTCTCGTGGCGAAGACAATGAAGAGGCTGCTCCATGCGATCGGCCCCGACACCGCCAAAACATCCTGGTGATGATCAAGGTAGAAGCCGACGCTAGTAATCGGCCCGTTGTATCCGTATCACCCGCTCTCCCAGTATGCGGCGTCGACCTCACAGGTGACGGGAAGCTAGGGTACGGGTTCACATCAGCCGATGAGCTAGAGGAAGTCGACATCGGTCCCGGGGATAAGCCTCGACCTACTTTCATCGGCAGGAAGTTAGATCCGCAGCTCGGGGGACAGATGATAGCCCCGTTGAAGGAATACCCAGATTGCTTTGCATGGGATTACACAGAGATGCCTGGGTTGGACAGGAGCATCATTGAGCATCGCCTCCCCCTGAAGAAAGGATTTCGGCCATTCCAACAACGAGCACGTCAGATGAGGGCCGAAATTCTGGAAGAAGTCAAGAAGGAGATTGAGAAAGTGTTGGCCGCCGGATTCATCAGGCCATGCAGGTATGCTGAGTGGATCTCCATTATCGTTCCGGTGGAGGAGAAGGACGGCCGATGGCGCGTGGCCATCGATTTCCGAGACCTTAACAGAGCTACCCCAAAGGACGAATATCCGATGCCCGTGGCGGAAACCTTGATAAACGCCGCTGCTGGCCACAAGGTGTTGAGCTTCATGGATGGCAACGCCGGTTATAATCAGATTTTCATGGCTCCGGAGGACATACACAAGACCGCATTCAGGGTACCAGGGCGTAGGCTTGTTCGAATACGTGGTCATGACCTTTGGGTTGAAGAATGCTGGTGCAACGTACCAACGGGCCATGAATTATATATTTCATGATCTGATCGGCAAGTTGGTGGAGATCTATATCGACGACGTGGTGGTCAAATCAGTCTCCATGGAGGGGCACTTGGACGATCTACGGCGCGTCCTAGACCGGACTCGGAAATTCGGGTTGAGAATGAACCCGAAGAAGTGTGCCTTTGGCGTGACGGCTGGTCAATTCCTAGGTTTTCTCGGTTCATGAACGGGGAATTGAGATCGGCCTGAAAAGTCGGGGAGGCGGTGCGTACCATGCAGCCGCCGACCACGAAAAAGGAGCTTCAACGCCTCATCGGCAAGATCAATTTCGTCCGGCGGTTCATCTCTAATCTGTCAGGACGAATCGAGCCGTTCATGGCGCTGGTAAAGACCAAATCGGACGACGAGTTTCATTGGGGGGCAGAACAGCAACAGGCGTTTGATGAGATTAAGCGATATCTGACGACGCCGCCTGTGCTAGTTCCGCCCCAGCAAGACAGGCCATTCTACATCTACCTGTCGCATGGGCCGACACGTCCATTGCTTCAGTGGTGGTGCAACTTTACGATGGCGTTGAGAGAGTCGTTTTCTACCTCAGCAGAAGGATGCTGGACGCGGAGACAAGATACCCTAAGGTCGAGAAACTTTTCCTCTGCTTATTCTTCACCTGCACCAAGCTCCATCACATCCTTCTGACGGCAGAGATCATCGTCATCTGTAAATCAGACGTCGTCAAACACATGTTGTCGGCCCCTGTTTTGAAAGGCCGACTCGGTAAATGGATGCTTGCGCTCGTCGAATTTGATCTCCGGTACCAGCCCGCGAAGGCGGTCAAGGGCCAAGCGTTGGCCGATCTCATCGCTGAACGGATCAGCACCAATATAGCAGCACTATCCATACGTGCATGGGCTATGTTCTTCGATGGATCGGTTTGTGACGATGGTTGCGGCATCGGCATTCTGCTCGTATCGCCTCGGGGGGCAGAATACTCCTTCTCCATCAGATTATCTACCCCTTGCACCAACAACGTAGCAGAATATGAGGCAATACGTAAGGGAATGGAATTGTTATTGGAAGCTGGAGCGGAAGCTGTAGAGCTCTTTGGAGACTCAAAGTTGGTGATTAACCAGCTCACGGAGGAATATAATTGCGAAAGTGAATCGCTGTTCCCATATTGGGTGGAATGCCGTGAGTTGATGACACGGTTCCGGTACATCAACTTTAATTGGATCCCAAGGTCCCGGAATACCGATGCCAACAATCTCGCACAAATGGCGTCGAGCTACATAGATATAGCCGACGGAGCGGAAGTTCGGATACAATTCCCGGAACAGAATGATTGGAGAGCCGAGATCTTCGATTATTTGAAAGATTCGGCTCGGGGGCACCTAAACGGGTGAGATACGAGAGCCATGAAGTATGTCCTTATAGGAGACGATATGTTCTACGGGACATTGGAAGGGTTGCTACTCAAGTGCCTAGGACCGACCGAGTCCAATCGGCTCTTACATGAGGTGCATGAAGGCGCTCGTGGAACACATCGGTCGGCTCATAAGATGAAGTGGTTGATCGGGCGATCGGGGTTTTATTGGCCCACTATGCTTGAAGATTGCTTCAATTATTACGGGGGTGCCAAGCATGTCGGATGTTTGGAAAAATTCAGATGGTGCCGAGCATCAGCGATGAACCCCATCATCAAGCCTTGGCCGTTTCGGGGGTGGGGCATGGATATGATCGGCAAAATCCATCCGGCATCAGGTAAAAAGCACGAATGGATTTTGGTTATCACAGATTACTTCACCAAGTGGGTGGAGGCCGTCCCCATGAAAAAGGTAACATCAGAGGACGTGATCAAGTTTGTGAAAGAACACGTCATTCATAGGTTTGGAATCCCCCAGACTATCACGACCGATGGAGGTTCGGTCTTTACTTCTAAAGAATTCAGGAAGTTCTGTGATGACGTAGGGATTAAACTGATCCGATCATCCCCATATTATGCTCAAGCTAACGGACAGGCCGAGGCATCCAATCAGAGCCTGATCAAGCTGATCAAGAGGAAAATTGACGAGAACCCTCGGGATTGGCACGAGAAGTTATCAGAAGCATTATGGGCCTACCGCATGTCGTGCCATGGAGCTATAAAGACCTCGCCGTACCAGCTTGTCTATGGACGAGGAGGCCGTATTGCCTTGGGAAATTACGGCTGGATCAAGACGCGTCACGTTTCGGAATGATCCGACAGATCGAAGAGTATGCAGCTTTGATGAGCGACACTATTGAGGACGCAACGGAACTCGAGGCTTTGGTCGTTGGAGAAGATTAAGGAGAACAAAGCCAGGGTGGCTCGTGCTTACAACAAAAAGGTTAGGCCAAAGGAGTTCCAAGTTGGTGATCTTGTGTGGGAAGCTGTGTTGCCATTGGGAACCAGGGATAAGGCATATGGCAAGTGGTCTCCTAATTGGCACGGTCCGTACAAAGTGGTCCAGGCCTTGAAGGGTAATGCATACATGCTGGAGGAATTGAGCGGCGAAAAGTTCCCCGTGGCTGTTAATGGTCAACACCTCAAGAAATATTTCCCAAGCATGTGGGACGATGGACAGTAAGATGTGAGGGCCGATTTCAGAATCGGCCAGTAAAAAAAAAAAAAAGGGGGCATCGACTTCAGAGAACAGAGCCGATACGCTGATATCGACTTTAGCGAAATAAGTTTATACAACAGCTTGGCCTCAGACAGCAAGATGAGCCGATATTCTGCCATCGGCTCCCTGTACGACAACTCCATTCGACAATCGACAAGGGAGCGAAATTAGTTAAGGGATTTTCTTCATTGATAAGGGGATTTCTTACAAAGAAAGAGCTGATTGCTCGGGAAGGGAGAACAAAAGAAGGGTCTATTGACCAATCTACTACTGCTAGGCCTATACTAGTAGATCTTAATCTACGGGCCGTCGCTTCCTTCGTCGTCGTCCTCGGAACTCTCATCGGCACTACTGCCGATGGGTTCCTCGTCGCTGCTCCCATAGCCCTCTACGGGAGCTTCATCTTCGTCTTCATCATCGCTGCTGTCGTCGTCCCACCACATGCGGAGGCGCTTCGCTGGCGGGTAACCCTCGAGGGAGTCGTCGTCGTCGCCGTCGTCTTCCTCTTCCTCTTCTTCAGAGGTGGGGCAGCCGTCCCGGGGGAACTGGTCGTCCTCGCTCTCCGACTCCAGTTCCCCGACGGCGAGGAACTGAAGATCTTCGTCCCCGCTGGTCGGGGACTGGTCGTCTTCGGACCGGACGGAGGAGGCGTGGTCTTCCAGGTCCCATGCTTCTGGGGCGCGGATGTCCGGTGGCGTCTCGCGGGAGGAGGAGGACCCGTAGGAAAGCTCGGAGGAGGAGTCGTGGAAGACCGACGAGGAAGAAGAAGAAGAGGAAGACATGGCTGTGGGAGTTTGGGGGTTTTTTGGTGCCGATGGCCAGGACAGAGCAGGATGGTGAAATGGCGAGCCGCTCAGAGCGGTTAAGTAAAAGGAGGCTACGGTGAAAAAATTCAATGCCACAGCAGTTTTCAAGGAGGCAGTACCCAAAGACAACGGTCAAATCGCGCGGAGCAGTCGAGAGGACAGGGCATCATGACGAAAAATGCTGCAATGGTTCTCGCTTCTGCCATGACATGACCCGACGAATGAAAACGTAATGATTTTGGAAATATCATTTCCAAAACCAGGGGGCATGTGTTATCACCAGAATTTGACCAAGTTAGAGGTGGGCCGCGATCGAGATGGACGTGAAGAAATATATATAGAAGAAGTATGTGGATCGGCCTTTTATACCAAGTTGGGCTTAATTGCCCGTGTATCTGTAACATATTAGATCGTATCTTAGTTTAGAGATAGAATCTTACTCGTGCACGGTTTGGTGCACGCCCACATTAGAAAGTCCGCTGGACTATAAATATGTACCTAGGGTTTATGGAATAAACAACAACTCACGTTCAACACCAAACAAACCAATCTCGGCGCATCGCCAACTCCTTCGTCTCGAGGGTTTCTATCGGGTAGCGACATGCTGCCTAGATCGCATCTTGCGATCTAGGCAGCACAAGCCTACGTTGTTCATGCGTTGCTCGTATCGAAGCGCTTTTGATGGCGAGCAACGTAGTTATCATTAGATGTGTTAGGGTTAGCATTGTTCTTCGTTTAAGCATGCTTACGTAGTGCAACCCTTGCATATCTAGCCGCCCTCACGCCTATCTCAGGTGTGGGGGCGGCACCCGCTTGATCATTATTTAGTAGATCTGATCCGTTACGATTGCTCCTTGTTCTACAAGGATTAGTTTAATATCCGCAATAGTTAGGCCTTACAAAGGGGGGAGGATCCAGTGGCACGTAGGGTGGCGTTCGCAAGTCCTAAACAGGATGTTACGAGGATCAACTTCATGTTGGTTTTTAGGCCTTGTTTAGGATCGGCTTACGAGCACCGTGCGTGGCCGCGAGGCCCAACCTGGAGTAGGATGATCCGATTATGCGGTGAAAACCCTAAATCGTCGTAGATCTCATTAGCTCTATCTTGATCAAGCAGGACCACCAAGTATTCGTGCACCCCGTACGAATCATGGGTGGATCGGCTCTTTGAGCCGATTCACGGGATAACCCGAGAGCCGATCGAGGCTCGTATTTAACGTTTACATGTATGCCCTGCAGAAACTAAGCGAGGCATCCCCATCACCTTCCTGGCCGGGTATAGGTCAGGTGGCACGCCCTTGCACTTCGCATCGCCGCGTGTGACCAGAAGAGCATTGCGGGCCGTCGCTCGGAGGGGTCTCAGCCAGCCGCAGCTCTAGGCTCTTCCCGGCTCTACGGTGTTGACAAGGCCGCTGCCCGCCGGTGGGTTTTGGCAGTCAACAGTATCATAGAGCGATGAATGGTTCTTAAAACCAACGGTGTGTTAGCTTTGTAATGTGTGATGTTTGGTATGAATGAAAAAGTGTTGTTGGTTTTACCCCTTCAACACTACTCAAATTTTCAAGTTTTAAACTTTTGAAACTTCTTGAACTTTAACTCAAACAAACCATAGAAATTTCCCTCTTACCTTATCATCTACCTCCGATACTCAGATGGCCCCACCAACCCGCAACGCCACCCAAGACGCCATGCTGCAGATGCTAGAGATGATGATGGCCGACCGAGAAGCCGAGAGAGCTGAACGCCAAGCCAACATTGCCGCACCGCAGGCTGATTGCTCGAACAACAATGGCCATGGAAACCACGACCACCCCGGGTCAAAACTGAAGAACTTTCAAAACACCAACCCACCTATTTTCAGCAAGACCGAAGAGCCCCTCGATGCTGATGACTGGCTCCAGACAATGGAGAACAACCTCGAAGTTGCGCAAGTTGAAGCCACAGAGAAAGTACTGTTCGCCACCCACTATCTGTCAGGACCTGCACGAGCCTGGTGGACCAGCGCCCGCGCAATGAATGCTGGACAGATGATGACCTGGGAAGACTTCAAGCTGAAGTTTAGCAAGTATCATGTGCCCCAAGGACTGATCAAGATGATGAGAGACGAGTTCCGCGAACTCAAGCAAGGCAGAATGTCTGTGGTGGAATACCGCGACAGATTCCTTACTCTGTCAAGGTACGCCCCGGACGAAACCGACACCAATGAGAAGAGGCAGGAGAGATTCCTGAACGGACTGCATGATGAGATGCAGACTGTCCTCGTCAACATTCCCTTTGCAGACCTAGAAGCCCTTGTTGACTCAGCCATCCAGATGGAAGGGAAGCTTCACCAAGCCAATGAGAACCGCAAGCGCCGGATGATGAATCAGCATGGGTCCAGCAATACCCAGAAGTATCGCAACAACTCATCTGGGGGATATACTCCAAAATACAACAAGCCCACTGCTCAGACTTACCGCCCAAATTACACCCATAACCAAGGAGGACCCCCGAAGCCCGGAAACAACAACAACAACAATCACAACAACACCATCAACCCCAACAGCAACCACACCAACGGGAACAACAACAACAACAACAACAACAACAACAACAACAACAACAACAACAACAACAACAACACTGGCCCAAAGACTGGAAGCAACACTGTGCCCCTCAACCCCAAGGACAAGTCTACCATCACTTGTTATGAGTGTGGAGTGGTTGGGCATTACTCCAATGAGTGCCCCAAGAGACTCGCCAAGATTGCCGGCAACACCGCCGCACCTGCTCGGAACCAACGCCGCTTTGCCGCAAGAAAGAACCAGAACAACAACGGCCGCTACTACCACATGACCGCCACTCGAAGCCCAAGAAGCACCTCGAGGCTATGCCAAGTATGTCTTCCTGTTAAATCATATCACCCAATCCCTCTTAGGAACCTCACTTTTCTTAAAATCTCGGGACGAGATTTGTTTAAGGGGAAGGGTTTGTAACACCCCAAATTTCAAAACAAAGAGAAAATGAATTTCCTTTTTCCAAAAATGTGAACCAACAAAAACTTTTCTTACATAGAGTGCTATGTTTAGTGCTCATACCTTTTACTTGTGTTTTTGCCATGATGAGTGTAGTTATGCTTATGTGATAAACCCTAAAAACTTTAAAGTGATCAAGTGAAGATCACAAACCCAATAAAATAGAGGAGAAAGAAATCAAATAAGAAAAACCCTAAACCCTAACCTTCTCAAAATCTTTTGGATCTATTTTGAGAAACCCAAAATAGAAGAAAAAGACATATGTGGGCATGTGGCCCTAATGAGTAAAATTTTAAACTCTACCTTTCTTACTTTGATAAATGGTGGTGAACCATTGCAAAACTTACTAAACCCTAAACCTCATCCCTCTTGTCATCAATCTTTGAAAAATAAAATAAAAAGAAAAGATCTTATTTAAGAAAAAGGCATATGCAAGCCTATGGCTACTTTTTAGAAATGATGAGCTTTGCTTTGTATACTTTGAATAGATGAATTGAAATACCTCCACACACTTAACAAAGCACTTACCAACCCTTTTCAAGTAAGAAACAAAAGAAAATCCAACATATGCATAGAGGCATATGTGGCACTTAGCCAAATTATCCAATCCTGACCTAGCCACTTCTATTGCCTCAAAATGGTTTGAACCTTTCATACAACTCAATCTAGCACCAAATAAACCTCACCCTTGTCAAAGTGAAGCAAAGAAAAATAAAATAAATAAAAATTAGAAAGTCACAAAACCCTCACATAAGGCTTATGCCATTTTTATAAATTTTGACCCTAGACCTATTTGATCTTCACCATTAGTTGAATAATGTTATTAAACATTTATTACAACTTTTGGAAGCAAAGGAATCACATTTCAAATGAATTTCAAACACCAATCTAGCTCACATATGATATTGGTAAAAACTGAAATTTATAGCATGATCACTACTTTGAGCCATTGCCATTCAATTTTCTCAAACCAAATCTTGCTAACTCTTTGCACCATTTCAAAGTCAATATCAAGGTGAACAACTTTGATGAAGAACACCCTGCCAAATTCATCTTGGATCATTAGCTAGGCTCATCCAAAGTCTTAACTTTTTAACATATTCAACATTCCTCACTTAGCCATTTTGGGCCAATTTTTGAATTCCAAATTTTCCACCACCACCTCAAATCACCTCTGGTCATTTACAACTTATATCAACACTCACATTTCAAAAACTTTCACCATTTGAATTATTTCAAATTTGGCTATATTTGTAATTTCCAAACTATGGCACTATTTGCCACTATTGCAAATAGTGTCCTATGCCACCTAAACTACTCTAATCTAAACCAAAGCTATACTACATTGTCCCCTGGCCCCCTCTAACCCTAAGTGCTGCATAGAAACCCTAGGGAGAGTGAGAGAACAAGCAAAGACATGGCCATGCCGGCCCATGCCGGCCATGTTCTTCTCCCTCTCCTCTCCTTCATCTCCCACACTGGCCACCATGCCACAGCACGCCACCGCACCTCCCTAGCACTTCCTAGCACCGCCACGGTCGGGCTCGACGACAACACTGGCCGGAGGACGCGCGCCCAAAACCGCCAGTATGCCGCTCGCGTCGCGACCATGCGCGCCATGGACGCGCACTGGCCACGCGCCACCCCGCCAGTACACGCAGCCCCTGGACCCCCTGCGAACACCTTGAGCCTCACCGTGACACCGCGACGCCGTTGGACACACCCTCGACCACGACCCGCACCCGCCGTCGCCGGAGAAGCCAACCCTGCTCCGCCGCGGGCGCGACAGACGCGGAAGCGAGGCGACCAAACCAGCCACCCTCTACCCTAGCTGTCGCCACCAAACGAATCGCCGAGAACCGCGAACGAGCGCCACGCCCTCGCCTAGCTCGATAGACCACCGGAGCAGCCGCGCCGTGGTCGACCTTGCCACTGCCCCGCGAGCACCCTTGCTCGCCTATAAAAGGAGACCCCTTCTCGTTGATCCGAGCACACCATCACCTTCCCCTCTTCTCACTCGACCGCGCGAACCACTCCACCGTCGACATTAGCCACGCGACGCCGCCCAATTTCTACCTCCCCGCCGACGGACGCCGCGGAAGCTCGCCGTCGATTGGACGCCATTCCAGGAGGAGCCACCGGTGCCAGGAGCTTCGTCATCTACTACATCTTCCCCGAGCACACTGCCAGCCACCGCGGGAGCCCTGGTTAGCCCACTGACCCCCTAGCGCCGCCGTGCCCGTAACCCTCTCTCGCCGGAGAAGACGATGGCTCTGAGCCGTCGATCTGCTCTCTAATCCTACGCTCCACGTCGCCCCATACCGTTTCGGGTTTTAAAAGAGGCTGACAGGCGGACCCCATCCTGTCAGGCAGCCCGCGCGTGCTCGGACCGTAGGCTGGGCTGACCTTGGGCCGTTTTCAAATCTTTGAGCCCACCTAGCTTCCCGCCGGCCTTTTTATTCAAATTCGATTCAAATAATTCCCAAACAATTTCCTCACAGCACAAACTTTGAAATTCAATAATTTCAAATTGGCTAAACCAAATTTAGTGAATTTGATATTGTTGGAAAGCCACTGAAATTATCTACAACATGCCACTGGACTCTTGGTCAAATTATTTGTAGAATTAATGTGACAAAAATAACAAGATAGGGACTTTTCCCTATTCAAATAATTCTTAAAAATCAACCAAAATAGTTATTAAGTTAATTCCAACTCTAATAGCTCACATTTGACTTACACTAATTGTTTATGCAATAAAATGGTGTGGTCACTTTGCATGATCATGCCATAGTTAAATGAATGGATAATTTGACTAGTTTAACTAGTTGATATTGTCCAAAACTATTAAAGTAAATTGTGTGAAGTCTTATACTTCATTTAAACTGGTCTCACATGCATTCATGGGATGTTTGTATCTCTGGTCCAAACTCTCTTATATGAATGGCTTGAGATTTAAATCATGTGTAGTAGTATTTAAATGGTATGAGGTGACCTACCTCATTTAAATCATTTTCTCAAATACTAATGATGAATGGTTGACCTAGGTCAATACCCATTTCATGTATAATTGTTTGAGAAATTAAATCTTAAGAAGATTTCAATGAGAGGAATTTATTTCTCAAGAACCCTATGGAAACTATCATTTACATATGGAATACCAATTATATTTAAATCCCACAACCCATGCACCCTAGTTTATTTATTTGGTGTGCATAGAGTAGTTTGTGTGTTTATTTGTGATGTATGGAATAGCCATTAAATTAGTGAGTAATTATACTTGTATTCAAATTTAGACGGTAGCACCGGAGAGTACGCCGAAGAAGAAGGTTGCTACCAGGAGGAGGAGGAGGAACAGTTTGAGAACTACCAAGGCAAGCTAATATTCTTGCAAAGTGCAAAGCCCCTTGGGGCAAGGCACCATGACTCTTACCTTTTCTTACATAAGCCTATCCCAAGTTTTTACTTTACAAGCTTTTACTTGTTTTTCTCAATAAGTTACTTTTATAGTTAACTTTGGTCAAAGTACAAGTTGGTTACTAGAGTAGTGAAGTAGTTTCCATCAAGCAAAGCAAGATAGCACCCCTCATGGATTAGAGCTAGTGCTAATGAATTAAAACTTGACCACTCTAGATGGGAACAATGTGAATTTGAAATGAATTTGAAACCTTGGAATGATGATGCATTCCATTGAATGATTTTTGAAGGTGAATATGAACAAGAGAAGATGGTGATTTTTGATAAAACAATGATGTTGGTTTGAATGCGATACCTTTCCAATTATCAAGTACCCCCACAATACCCGATTATGGGTAGGGCTTAGCTGGAAGTTTATGCGTCTTAGTATGGGTTCCCTCTAAACAAGCGTCATCGGGGTTATGCCGAAAGCTGCCTCTACCACAAAAGAAACGATACGATATGATGCGAAATGAGGTGAATGTCCGGCCCAAGCCTCGTGCGGTTCCTGGGCTGACATGTCTGTCTTCACTGGGACGCCAAGCTCATGGGGAGAGGTGCTCATACTAAGATTCGTAAGTGAAAGGTTATGGTTGATGATCCGCGTACTGTGTTACGATGATTCGGGGAATTCCCGACGGATGAAATCAAATGTTGTGGCACAAGTGTGCAACCTCTGCAGAGTGTAAACCTATTCGAATAGCCGCGTCCACGGTTACGGACGGTTGGAAAGGCCATACAGTTTCCGATGTCATATCTTTGAAAATGAGGTTGAAAAGGTGATGGTGAAATGACTTGTGGTGGATTGAATTGAAATCACCACTTGAATGGTGGGAATGACACTAATGTTCCCACTTGAGTTAGTTAGCACTTGAATAAGCTTTTCTCAAACCTTGTGAACTAAAACTAGCTTTATGCAAATAAACTAGAGCTTAGCAAACCATACTAGAATGTCTAGCACTTACTTTAGTATTAGTTTTGCGAGTACTTAAAGTACTCACGGCTTTGTCCCTGGCTATTCAAATGGCCGAGTATGAAGAGGAACAAGGAGATGACCAGCGGGACGCCTACGACAACTAAGCGCCTTCCGACGTCAAGCGTTGGCCTGTGGACTAGAGAGTCCTTGTATCTTACGCTTCCGCTATGTTGAACTATGAACTTGTGTTTGTTCGTTGATCGATAGATCAACTATTCGTGTAATATGGATCATGTGATTCCAAGATTGTAAGACTTATGGTATGTAATGAATGATGACTCGTGATACTTAACTATTATGCCTCGCAACAACAATATTCCCGGGATTGCGATGTATGACATAATAGGCATCGGGACTTAAAAATCCGGGTGTTGAC
>NC_061511.1:101974824-101996877 GCF_022539505.1 Lolium rigidum
ATGTGGTATTTCACCGCCACTCCAAAGTAAATTGCTTGTGTGCTACCTTTAAAACCTTCAAAAATTATTACATGTTTTGTGTTCCTATTTTAGCTCATGAGTACGTTTTGAATGCTTTATTGTCTCTTTCATGTTTATTTTGGCTTCACACCTTGACTAGCATGCATAATGTACTAGTTCCTAATATTGCAAAAAGAGCAGGAAAGCGGAGGCCCAGCCCACTAAATATAAAATGAACCAATAATCAAATAAATCTCCTAACACTATGAACTTGAGAAATCATGAATTTAGCTTGTTCAAACAAAGGATAAGAGGAACTTTATTGTTCTCTCTATGGGAGCCGCTCTTGAAGCCATTAAACATGAAAGGATGATAGATCATTTGATGCCATTCGTTGACATAGACATACATACCTCTCAAAATACATTTTCAACACCTCTATTTTATTCAAAACTAGTTGAATGCCCGTGCGTTGCCACGGTAAAAAAATTAGACCTAAATATTAGTAGTTCACGATATGATCATCACTTATAGGTTGTGAAGACAATTGGTATCTTACATTTACTCCCTCTAAATGACCCTTGCCTCTTTAAGTTTCTTTCCTCCTTACACACCTAAAATAGTGGACACATAAATTGCATGCTCGTGCTTGTGCAGCCGGTGATGTTCTTATTTCAAGTTTCTCGACACAAAAAACATAGTTACTCGCATAGAGCATTACGATAATGGCATCATGAGTTACTCCCAGTGTCCATCCTTTTGGCTTTTGAACCAGCTCTAGCTTCACTCACCAATAATTTATATTGCGAAATGATGTAACTTTTCGCTCTCGTGTGGTCAAGATTCGTGAAGGTCTGCATAGAGCTTTTAGGCCACCGAATCATGACAAGGGGACATCGCAAAGAGTGACAGTGGGAATGTGCGATGCATGAGAGCTCATCAGGCCTCTTGGGCCGACGACATGACAAGGCTAGATAACTGCAGGGGTAATACACATATTGACCTACGAGCAAGGTTCTGCCATATCACCATATGCCTATTCAAACAAGGGGGTTTATGCCGTGCAAAAAAAATACCGTGTGTGTTTCTACCGTTGAATTGGCGGTTTCCCATTCATACTGGAATGTTTCATCCACGGACATTACATTTTAGAAACCTACACGGAAATTACACAGATTGCCATGTAATGAAGCACGCCGAACCTATGTAATGTTAACACTTTGTTTTGGCGCCATGTCATGTTTATGTATTTCAATTCCTAACTCCGGTAAACACTCATCGTGCTAGTGTGTGGGACAAATAAATCTATATATATATATATATATATATATATATATATATATATAGGGTTGCACTATTCCGCAACCGGTGCTCAGAATATTATTTTGAGCACCAACCGGCCCTATAAGAGGAGCGAGCGACCGAAAACAACAACCATCTGTGAGCCGCATCCGCCCCTGCGCCCCACCCGCACGCGGCACGACCCCCCACCCCCACGAACACATCCGTCGTCGTCAACGGCCAGCACGGCCGCCGCCGCCGCCGAGCCCCTTCGCCGCCGGTCCTCCCCAACCTTCCGCTCCACTGCGCCAACCATCCCATCGACGAATCCACCCAGCCCGCTCGTCCCCACCGCCCGACGCCCCCTCGCTCGATCCCCGGTCGAGCCGCCGCCATCGCTCCTCACCACCGCGTCGCATCCGCCTGGAAACTGCAGTCGCGGCCTCCCTGCGAACCTCGTCGGCCGCCGCTGCCACCCTACCTTCGCAGCGCCGCCGCCAGCCCCCCCCTGCGCAACCGCCCGACCTCGCCTGCATCTCCTGGCGCATCTCGTCGACGCCAGTCGGGCCTCGCCCGTCTTCAACTCCAGCAATCATCTAAGGCGCGTCCTCGACTCCGGTGGCCGTCCTCCGCACGTCCTCGACTATGGCGGTCCTCCCCCGCGCTTGCTCGACTCCGGTGGTGCTTACCCATGCCTGCTCCTCGACGTCCGTCGGTCCCTCCTTCACCAAGGTCAGCTGCGCTGCGTGGCCGATTTTCTTCCTCCAGCGAAATAGGCAGCAAGACAACGGCCCCTATCCCACAGCACTGGGCGCCCCTTCTTCCTCAACACTGCTTTGCCCAGTAGCGCCGCACAGGGCACTCCGCGCCAGAAGGACTCACGATTCCGCTGCGGGAATCCTTCAGTTTATTATCTTGTTCAGGGGAAGTACACCTGCAGCTCTACGTAAGTTCAAGCAAAAATTGGGGAGAATAAGAGGCTTTCTCCTTCCTAATCCTACCCTGGAGCCGTCTTCGCTTCTCCTTCTGGCCGCGCGACCCTGCATCCAGCATCCCTAACCGAGCTCCGCCAGGCCCCTGGCCGCTCAACGCCGTCCTTGAGGACGAAGATGCTGGTGGAACCCCATATTCCACGACCTGTAGCAGCTCAGATTTTTTCTTCATTGTTTTTTGCTTTTGTTTTTGTGATTGCAGTTCAGACTCGTTATTTTCTAGTGTTTTCTTCCCAATTGTCATTCTTTTGGTGATTGTAACCTGGGAAACGCATCTGTATAACTGTATGAGAAAGAAAAAGAGATGCAACTCTGCCGAGAAGTACAAACGTCCTAGTATTAGCACTACAATTACATCGGCTTAGGCAGTACAATTGCATTAGCAGTTCTTGCTAGGATGTTCCTGGTTTACTGTTTTCACAGAGTTCAGTTGCGACCGCTGTGTTATTTGATATGAGAAGTGCAGATAGTCTAACAAAGCAGTACCCCTGACATGAGAGATGGAAAATTAATTATGTGCAGTATACATACTATAACAAGATAGTACACTTGTTTTCTCCCGGGCTTGCAGAGAAACTAGGGACACGGGGATAGCAGAATGGAGGACATTGACGATGTAGTAAGGCAGCAGTACATTACACGCATCAATAATTCTACAGTGGCATCTACTGCTAGCTCAATTTAGTGGTAAGAGCACAACCATGCGGAAAGAATTTCTGATATTATTTTTGATCTTTCTTACAGCATTGTATAGAAATATTAGACAGCGACCCGCGCGCTTCCTCCTCCATCCCTGGCATCCCTCCCTCCGCCGTCTTACTGGCGCTCGCTAGCACCACAGCTCCTCCGGCCCCGCGCCTGGCCGCCGCAGCGTCGCCAACGGGTTCCTCTCCTCTCACCGTGTCATGCTAAAAAATGCAAAAAAATAAATACGTTATGACATATGCTTCAAAGAAAATTAGGCATGGAAGTACGAGTATATGCCGCCGATAAGTACAAGTTCACATCGCCCGTAAGTCCAAGCAAAAAAGGTTAAGCTTTATCAGCAAAACACACATGGGTAGTATATGGCAGTACAAACGAGTTCATATAGGAAGTACAAGAAACCCAACAAAGTACAAATGTAGAAAAAACAAAATAATCCCGTCATCTGCGATGAAGTATGAGTAGTGATTCCGATAAGTACAGTCGGAGACAATAGGAAGTACAAGCGGTATTACATGAATTAAAAGTGTTCAAAGAAAATACCCCCACATAAGTTCACATAGCAAAAACCAATAATAATCCCATCACCCGTAAAAGAAGTTCAAATAGTTGATGCGAAGAAGTGCAACCATTCAACACGAGCAGTACACCCGCTTAATATAGGAAGTACAAGAAAACCGACAAAATCCAAATGTACAAAAAATAAAATAATCCCGTCACCCGCGACGAAGTTCATATACTTGAAATTGAGAAGCACAACCATTCGGCACGAGCAGTACACCCACTTAATATAGAAAAGTACAAGAAACCCGACAAAGTCCAAATGTAGAAAAAAATAAATAATCGCGTTATTTGCGGAGGAAGTACGTGCAGTGATTCCGAGAAGTACAGGCGGAGACAACAGGAAGTAGAAGCGGTAATTACATGAATTAAAAGTGTTCAAAGAAAAATACTGCCACCTAAGTTCACATAGGAAAAAACAAATAATAAGCCCATCACCCGTAAAGAAGTTCATATAGTTGACAATGAGAAGTACAACCATTCAACACGAGCAATACACCCACTTAATATAGGAAGTATAAGAAAACCGACAAAATCCACATGTAGAAAAAACAAAATAATACCACCACCCGCGAGGAAGTTCAAATACTTGAGTACGATAAGTACAACTATTCTAAATAAGCAGTACACCCACTTAATACAGGAAGTACGAGAAAACAAACAAAATCTAAATGTAGATAAAACAAAATAATACCACCACCAACAAGGAAGTTCAAACACTTGTTTATGAGAAGTACAACCATTCGACATAAGAAGTACACCACTTAATATAGGAAGTACAAGAAACCGACAAAATCCTAATGCACAAAAAATAAAAAATAAAAATCCTCATCCGCGGGAAGTACATTCTGTGATTCCGAGAAATACAAGCGGCGACTGCAGGAAGTACAGGCGGTAACTACGGGAAGTAGACAGTGTTAAGGTTTAGTTTTTCTGAACAGCTTCATGAAAACAGCATCAAGAAGTACAACCGCATTGCCCGAGCAGTACAAGCTCATGTCGGCGGAAGTTCAATGCTCTGTTTTTTGCGAGGCGGAAATCTATTGTGAAAATCTCATTGTTTTGTTCACTAACCAACTCAACCATTGCCACCCAAAGCTTTATATGATAGAGTATGAGTCTAATTTCATTACCTACAACATTTCACAACAAATAAATGGATCTAATCCATCGAATTCGAGTCATTATCTCGCAAAGTATACTGGAAACATGATTTCAAAACTTCTAAAATTACTTTTAAACCGTTTGGATTTGGCAAAAATGGTAGATACGAAAAAGATGCGCCCTTTCAACACCTTTCCAACCGTATATCATTTCCATTGTTTAAATACTCCGAATGGAAATCGCGGGGAAATCATTCGGCACCCGTCACATAAACGGGCGGAGAGTAATTCGATTTATTCTCTTAAACTGTAAGGAATTAGAGAAAACAATTTGAATAAGAAAGTTGCGCCTAGTCCATAGCTTTCCAACGCCATATCATTTGCATCATTCCGACAAACGGTTGAAAAAATTCATCCAAATTACTGTCCGCTCGTTTTTGAGTACGTCCGAAATTCGGTATTTTCAAAATTGTTCAAAAACTGTGAGGATTTTGAAAAAACTTAAAACATGAAAAAGTTGCGCAATTTCATTATCTATCCAACGGTATATCACTTGCACAGTTTCGATAAGCGATTCAAAAATCAACCTAAAAGTTCGTTTTCTGGCCATATAGAAGCGTTTTCGTATTTTTAAAATTAAATTTAAACCGTGCATAATCTGTGAAAGTTGTGAACATGAAAAAGTTGCGGTTTTTCATTATCTATCCAACGGTATATCATTTGCACATTTCGGCCAAGTGGTTGAGAAAATCGTAGTATAATCACTTGCTTTCAAGAAAACGGGAAGTTCAAGTAAGTTTCGACAGAAAGGTCAACCCTCTTATCCAGGAAGTTCAACCTTGTGTCCAGAGAAGTTCAAGTCGGTGCTCAGAATATTATTCTGCAACCGGTTGCAGAATAGTGCTGGTATATATATATATATATATATATATATATATATATATATATATATATATATATATATATATATATATCTATACTAATATAATAAGACCAAAAGGGTGGTGATCCAATACTTCTTAGCCATCAAGTGTCTAATCGAAGGCTCACATTAGTTGCGGTAAAACAGTCGGTCCAGCAATGGACTGTAATCCCATTCCCGCTAAGATCTTATTCGGTTACTCTCCAGCAATGGACTGTAATCCCAATCCCTAGAGGATAAGCCGGGTTTCACCGGGGTCAACCCAACGAGGAAAAATCTCGGGCTGATCTGATTTTTGCATTCGGTTAAACCCGGTCAGGCCAAGTCCCCAGCCCAAACCCCGCCCACCTCGTCCATTCCACGAGGGAAAAAACAATCGAGTCTCCACCCGTGGAAACAATCCCGAGAGAAGCGAGCAAACAGAGCGTTGACCCAACAAGATCAGCGGCAGAAACTCAGGGGCATTGTCTCGTCAGCCTGCGGCCGGCAGCGCGCGACCACAAGGTAGAGCGCCTCTCTCGCTCTACCGGTAACGGCGGGAAGCCCCTCCCTCCCCCTTCCCCCTTCCCCCGACGGCGACGGAGGATTGACTTGAGGGTGCCGAGCGAGAAGTTCATTATTGTGACCTCCGATAATGACAAAGATGGTGGCGACATCTCTTTCTCATCTTCATCCGGCTCCGATGACAAGCCAGTCTTGGTCGGTGTCGACCTACTACCTGCAGCCGGCAAGGTTCTCTTTTGCCTCATAATCTCGTCTTGTAGTTCCGCCGACATCATCTTCGTGAATTTGGTAGTAGATCCGCTGAGGTCTGAACGGCAAAACCAACTTCGTCTGATGCGTGTGTTTCAGAAAATATCGAATACCAAATTATATATGAGCATGTCCCCACTCCACTGCTACTAAATCTGGAACTTCTGCTTTGTTCCTGACTTCCTGTCCTGCAATTTGCAAAAACAGAGGTAATGCCCCTTGTGTTCCGCTGCCTTTCATGCATCTGCAATAAGCAATGCTATGTTATTTCTGAATATTAACCTTTGAAAGGCCAATCTACTAAACCATCCTTGCTAACATTGTACTCCATTCCGTTGTTATCCAGAAGCTGCATGAATATGTGGATGAACTTTTTTAGTGCAATGAATCTGACAACATACATATAAGCATCAGCAAACAATGATTTGTATTCATAGTTCTTTCATATTTTTTATTTGATGGTTCAATTATGATTCAATTGTATGTGTATTATGCTACTGTGATGCATTGTTCAGTTCGGTTCGAGGAGATGGTTACTAAGATGCATGGTTCAGTTCCTGGTGTACATGAGGCGACGAATGCAATGCAATATTCTTTTTGCCATAGGTACGATTTCTTACTATGCATCAGAGAAAATAAATTTTCTTAATAGGTGCATAATATTTGTTGCTCGAAACTTATGTTGCACACAAGTGAATGCTCATGTGTTCACTGTCGAATTTATGAGATTTATGAAAATAGTGGAGCAGAGACTATTGCCCTAATGATCTGAAAAATAATCCATTTGCACTTATGCCAAGGTTGTTGTGAATTAGGGACCCTCTAATTTGGTAATTGTCAAAAACGTGCATGTGCACTTGCTCGATTACTATACTATCAGGGACATGATATGTCAGCCCTCATCAGCCAATATGGTTACAAGCTCCAACTTTGTTGCTTTCACACTAAGGGCATCTAAAGCGATGACCGAAAATGCGTTCGTTTGCGTCCGCCGTGACCGAAAATGCGTCTGGGCCCTCATCCAGCGGGGCAACGCATAGTGACCGGGCCGTTCGCGCCGACGCAAACCTAGCCCAAATATGCGTCAGGTTTGCGTCTCCGCGGATGCTGCGCGGTCGCTGCGCGGTCGCGCCGAGCATCCTCCTTTTCCTACCCGGTCCCGCAAGTCAGGGAGAGCGAAATCGACCGCTTTGTTTTGCTTCTTTTCCCCTTCTTTGTTGCCCTAGTGCGACGCCACCACCCCAACCCCAGTCGCCGCCATCCCGCCGCTGCGCCGCAGTACTCGCCGTCCGGCTCGGTTGTCGCCGCGCGGGAGAGCAGGATCGTACTCGGGATTGGCTCGGGTGCGAACCTGCCGGCTGTTTTGGGGCCAAACGCTGCCGGTTGCGCCGCCCTTCCGCACCGCCCACGACCTGTTCGGTCAATTGCGCCGGTAGGTTTCTTCTCCTGTTTTCGGCGCTACTGTGCGCGGCCATTGATCCACACTTCGTTCCCACGCAGATGGACATGTGGCAGATGCTGCAGAAGTTCCACGCCGAGGTTGTTGACTCCTCTTCCGATGAGGAGTCCGATCAGTCGACGCAGACATTGACAACTACTGCGGCCTCCATGATCCACGAGTTCACTTCAAATGAGGGGCCGGTGCACCGGGGCTCTGTCAAGGGCCGCTCAAAAAACCTGCCACGCAACAGAGTGCAAGGGCAGCTTCGGCTCCACAAGGACTACTTCCACCTCACCGATCCGGTGTTCAAGGAAAAAATGTTCCGGCGCCGGTACATGATGTCAAGGGAGCTGTTCTTGGTCATTCTCCGGGGCGTCAGAGACTACGACCCGTACTTCCAATGCAGGCCCAATGCAACAGGTGCGCTTGGCTTCACCTCCTACCAAAAATGCTCCGCCTCTATTCGCATGCTATCATATGGAATGGCTGCTGATATATTTGACGAGTATCTTCGAATGGGTGAGAGCACCTGCCTTGAGTCCATGTACCGGTTTTGCCGAGCCGTGATTGCCGCGTTTGGACAGTATTATTGTAGGAAGCCAACTGTTGAGGATACAATGCGGCTGTTGTCTATCAACGAGTCTAGAGGGTTCACAAGAATGATTGGCAACATAGATTGCATGCACTGGGAGTGGAAGAACTGTACATTTGGATGGCAGGGTCAGTACATCGGGCATGCGGAGGGGCGTACTATCATTCTTGAAGCTATCATATCTCAAGATTTATGGATTTGACATTCATTCTTTCGCATGGCCGGTTCCAACAATGACATCAATGTGTTGCACCGATCACCCGTTTTCAACCGGCTCATGCAAGGCAAAGCTCCCCGGGTGAGCTATGAGATCAATGGAAATGAATATGACAAGCCATATTATCTTGCTGATGGCATCTACCCTGACTGGGCCACACTGGTGAAGACTGTCCGTAACCCAAACTCCGAGAAGATGAGGAGGTTTGCCAAGATGCAAGAGGCTTGCAGGAAAGATGTGGAGCGCGGATTTAGTATGCTCCAAGCTCGGTGGGCAATTGTCCATCACCCGGCAAGAACATGGTCGCTGAAGACCATGCATGAGGTAATGACATGCTGCGTGATCATGCACAACAAGATCGTTGAGAAGGAGCGTCCTGATGGCCGCAATGAGAGCCACTGGGACTTCCAAGGTGAGCTAGTTGCGCCACTCCCTGAGGCTTTATCTTGGGATAACTATCTACATATGAATGTAGAAGTCACTGACGAGAACGTGTGCAAACGGTTGCAGAAGGATCTGATTGAGCATCAGTGGGCATTGGCTGGCCATGAAGACCATGCCTAGAGGAATACCATCTTATTTTCATGTAGAATTTTTAAAATTTGGATGTAATAAGGATTATGACTTAGTTGAATCTCTTTAGTTTGTTGTTTTCAAACCTCATATTTCATGCCGACGCGGAATTGCGTCGGGCCGCTGGAGGCACCCCAGGCGCAAACGGACGCGCGGACAAAAACGATCTTTCTCGCGTCCGCCGCGCGACGCAATCGGACGCTAGCGGACACCAATTTGCGTCGCGCCGCTGGAGATGCCCTAAAGCCACATGCCTAGTGCTCCAAGAAAGGCTACTTCATGATCTTAGTATCTGCATAATTATTTCTCAAAAAAAAAGTATTTGCATACTAAAAGTTAAATAGTCAAACTGCTGCTGGTTTTCTATTTCTTCTGAAAAAATGATTGATATTGCTAATTTAAATCACCGATGTTCAAGGGGCACATGCAGATACTCGCACATAACCTGCAGTCAAGCTTCTGCAGTTGAGGTATTCTTTGGATACATCGTATTTTTGTTTGGATGCTCTCTTTACATTATATCCCAAACCACATCAAGATAGTGAAGGATGATTTCTGCATAACCACTCGAGCAACCAGGAACCCCCTATAAATAGAAAGGTTATAACTTGCATCCCAATGAGATCTAGCATTCCAATGAGATTTCTCCATTGTATTGAAATCTATCACAAAAGACAATCTTCAAGACCGGTCCCATCAACATTCGCTAACCTGCATTTCATTGAGATTTCTCCATTGTCTTGAAATCAATAGAAAGAGACAACTTTGACCAATTAGTGAACATGACTAAGAGAAGGGGAAGAATTACACGAACCATAGCAAGTACGTGACAAATTAGCAAACATGATAAAATAGTCTATAGAAGAACCGACTTAATCACAACAGAATACGGAATCAAAACAACAAATTAACGGGCTAGGGGAAAAGGGAGCTTGGCAGCGTTTGCAATTTTCGAGCCATAGGGTCAACACGAGATGGCCTTCCTTCTGCCCTGCAAAAATGACAAGCCGCAATCTAGCAAGAAATTTATGTAATTGTAGTTTTTGTTTTGCGTTATATAGATTCACACAAGTTTGAAGCTGTTTTATGATACTTTAGCACCCTACAAGAAATGAGCAATTATTAAGGGAAAACGAGGATACAAATGGAGTAAATAAAATCTAGAACATGCTGTAGCAATCCAGCCAGAAGTTGGCCTGAATCTCCCAAAAGATAACTCAAGGTATATCATGAGCACCATTTAGAGAACAGGAAAGTCATGTATGTCTTCTAGCAATCATCACACTTTTATAGGGCAGAAAAGAACATGAACCCCCTGACCAAAACCTGTGGAGAAACTGAACAATCATTTTTCAGTCGAGTTTTTCCGCAATACATAAAAAATACACATGAAGTTGCAGGGACAATGAGATCTAGCAGCCTGTACCTCGTGGACACATGACATCAAGGCAGGGGATTAGGCGCAGGAGCGGCACAAAATACACACAGGAGCAAGGTGACACTTGATTCCTGGAGGCAGAGGATACGGGAACAACCGGTGGAGGGAGGAGTTGGGATGGGGTGCCCAAGGTGACGCTGGACAGAAGGATGAAGGCTGATGAAGATCGTCACCGTGGGTGGAGAGGATGCTGATGTGGCTGGGTCAGCAGACGAAGAGATGAAGCTGGGCACAAAGGAGGTAAATGGGGCAATCAGACGACCGAGCATGAATGGTTTTAGGTTGAGGAAATAGCACATAACATCGGAATCCCCTCCTTGGTAATCGATCGCTCAAGCGATCAGTTTCGGTCAGCGCGGAGCGCTCGCGCGGAAGCGCGAATCAATTCCCTTTTTTGTCTCGTACTGTTTAATTACGTTCACATGCAGATGTGTGTTCACACTAACAGCTCATGTGTTTAATTACGTACACATGCATATGTGTGTTCACACTAACAGCTCATGTTCACACTTGCATGTTGCATACAACCAAGAGCGTTCACACTACATGCATGCATAAACTATCTCATGGGTTTGCATTTAATGAGCCAACTTTTCAGCACTAGCTCTCACAAGTTTCTGCATGCATGCACGTTCTTTTTTTCAGCACAAGGCGGACTCTCAATTCTTTTTTTTTGCAATTCCCTTTTGACAATTCTCTTTTTTTGCAATTCCCTTTGTGTTGTTATTTCGTACGGTAATTCATGTTTTTTTGATTAATTTTTATAATTCCCTTTTTCGGGCTAGTGGTTTTTAAGGGGGGAAATAACGGGTGGGGAGATCCACTTGCAACTCAAATGAACTACCACTTGCTACTCAAATTAAGTACTATTGTTTAAGTTGTAAGCTAACAAAAGTTGCTAAAATATTCTAAATTAAATTTACCGTTGATAAATAATGGGGCACCGGGTTGATAACTTGTAAACAAAAAAGAGTCCCTACATTTTTTAAATTAAATTAAATTTTTAGGGTTGATATTTATTTATATTTACCATTGATAAATAGCGGGTCACCGGGTTGATAGCTTCTAAACTAAAAGAGAGTGGCTAAAATATTCTAAATGAAATACTTTTTAGGGTTATTATTTATTTTATATTTATCGTTGATAAATAACGAGGCACCGGGTTGATAGCTTGTAAAATAAAAAATGTTCGCTAAAATATTCTAAATGGAATACATTTTAGAGTTGGTAGTTATTTATAATTACCATTGATAAATAACGGGGCACCGGGTTGATAACTTGTAAACTAAAAAGAGTCGCCAAAATATTCAAAATAAAATTAGATTTTTACGGTTAGTAGTTATTTATATTTACTGTTGATAAATAACAGGACACCGGGTTGATAGCTTCTAAACTAAAAAAAATCGCTAAACTGTTTCAAATAAAATTAACTTTGGGGTTGATAATTTTATATATTCGTCGTTGATCACTCAAGTACGGAGGGGTCGATTATTCAGATAGAGAGGGTTGATAACTTTTAGCCCGAAAAAAAGTTTCTCGAAACATATCAACATGGGTGCTAGTTTTGAAGATCTCGCCGAGACAAATTTATTGGTGAGAGCGAATCTTAATTTGGAGTTGTCGTTTGAAAGTTAAAACGTTTTGAATTTACAAATTTGAAAAAGATTCCGCTGACATCAGCATATTCGTCTATTTGTGCATGCATGCAGAACTTTCCCTCAATAGCCTACACTAGGTTGATAATTTTATATATTTACCGTTGATCACTCAAATACGGAGGGGTTAATTATTCAGATAGAGAGGGTTGATAACTTTTAGCCCGAAAAAAAGTTTCTCGAAACATATCAACATGGGTGCTAGTTTTGAAGATCTCGTCGAGACGGATTTATTGGTGAAAACGAATCTTAATTTCGAGTTGTCGTCTGAAAGTTAAAACGTTTTGAATTTATAAATTTGGAAAAGATTCCGCTGACATCAGCATATTCGTCTATTTGTGCATGCATGCAGAACTTTCCCTCAATAGCCTACACCAGGTTGATAATTTTATATATTTACCGTTGATCACTCAAGTACGGAGGGGTTGATTATTCAGATAGAGAGGGTTGATAACTTTTAGCCCGAAAAAAAGTTTCTCGAAACATATCAACATGGGTGCTAGTTTTGAAGATCTCGTCGAGACGGATTTTTTGGTGAAAGCGGATCTTAATTTGGAGTTATCGTTTAAAAGTTAAAACGTTTTGAATTTTCAAATTTGGAAAAGATTCCGCTGACATCAGCAGATTCGTCTATTTATGCATGAATGCAGAACTTTTCCTAAATAGCCTGCACTCGAGTTGATAATTTTATACATTTACCGTTGATCACCGAAGTACGGAGGGGTTGATTATTCAAATAGAGAGGGTTGATAACTTTTAGCCAGAAAAAGTTTGTCGAAACATATTAATATTGGTGCTAGTTCTGAAGATCTCGTCGAGACGGATTTATTGGTGAAAACGAATCTTAAATCGAAGCGTTTATTTGAAAGATAAATCATTTTAAACAATGGTTTCTGCTACATATATTCTACAGGTGACCCTAAATTTGCATGCGGTGATTAGCCATGCTAATTAGGAATGCACGTGACGCGGGGAGAGAGAAGAAAAGGTGGTCCATCCCATGCATGCCTTCTACTTTTTGTCATGCTAACTTGCATGCATTGATTATTAACATTAATTACATGAAAGGAGAGACATACACTATGTGAAAGCTACCTGTCAGAAAGAAAAACACGGTTTTTCCTAATTAGGCTGTCGGAAACCGATCGCGCATTAAGAATCTGGCGCGCGAGCGCCAGCTAGGGACGCCCCATAACATCATATGTTGGTGAATCTTTTGCACAAAATCACAGGTTGCAGTTTGTTTTGCACAGAACACCAGATTTCTTGGTAATCTTTGCAAAAAACACATAATACTTGATTAGTCTCTGTTGACACAGTAATTAGATGATTGGGCCCAGTAGTAGTAAGGGCATCTCCAACGGGCGACGTAAACGGACGCTGAGCGACCGTTTGCGTCCGCGCATGCCGAAAATGCGTCTGGTACCCCTCCAGCGGTGCGATGCAAAAGTGGTACCCCTCCAGCGGTGCGACCCAAAAGTGACCAGGGCGTCCGCAACGACACAAACCTGCCGCATATTTGCGCCTGGAATGCGTCGCGGCGGACGCCCCAAGTGACCGCTCGCTTCTCCACTGGGCCTCGCTCGGTAGCGAGCTCCGTATCGAGGTCATCGCTTCCGCGGTCAGCGCTTCCACGTCTGCGCCGCAGCCTTCGCCATCAATGTTGTTGCTGCCTCTTCTACGCGCGCACCGGTGGGCGGCGGCCGGGCTTCGCGCCGCCTTCAATGGCATCGCTTCCCGCGAGGGGCCGGCCTTGAAAGTCGACCGGTTCATCATTGGTACCGATACAACTCTTGCAACGTCAACAAAGTCCGCGAACATGGCCGGCGGCGTGATCCGCCTGGGAGGGAGGGGCCTTTCCGTGCCTTCATCTTCATCGGTGGCTTGGGCAGGCGGAAAACCGGCGGTGAAGATGACGCCGGTCTTCCTCCCCCGCCGGCTTCACCGTCCTAGTTGGAGACGAGGACCGGGCTCGCTGCCCACCCGAAGTGGCGGCCGCCATCTTCCTCTCCCATGACCTGGATGCCGCAGTAGGGTACCCAATCTTGGACCAGAACTCATCAAGATGCTCGCCGTCGCCTTGGCCGTCGACGTTGCGGAGAGGCAGCACATGCGGAACATCGTCGAGCCCGCGCCACACAACTTCCTCGGCCACCGAGATCTCGTCTTCGTCGTCGGAAAGGGATCAAAACGCGACCCCGAGCCTGGGGGACCCACCACCGGCATGAGCACCGGCCCGATCGGCGGTAAAACCAGCCGCCGCCGAGCCTAGACGCCGGCGTGACCCACGCCGTCTCTGTCGCCTCGCTCATCGCCTTATCCTAGCCTACGTTGGTTAGCGTAAGAATATACTGGTCGAACCGGACCACTCCTCTAATTACCGTGTCAAATAGGCTAATTATGTTTTATGTGTTTCTTGCAAAGATTACAGGGAAATATGGTGTTCGTGCAAAACAAACTGCAACCTATGGTTCTATGCAAAAGATTCACCAACGTTATGTGCTATTTCCTCTTTTAGGTTGGGTCGTTGGAATCGATGATTTGTTGGTCCGGGAGGAATATCTTTGGCAAGCAAGATTTGATAGGATAGCATGCTTAGCCTGGGAGAGGAGTTTTTCACAAGTACTAATGGTATGAAACAGATTTTGGCAAGTAATTTTGATTTGATATTACTACAAGTACATAATTTTGATTTCGCTAGTAATCGTTCCGTTTGCTCGATATTGAACTATAATTAAGCCGATTGCTTTCCATGTACCGCGGTTCGGTGATCCCGTGATTGATGCTTTAACCGTCAAATTTTTGTGAAGTATTGATTGTGCGTCTAATTTTCCGTCATATGTTTGGGAACTCCTTGATTGTTGTTTTTTTTAAGCGGGGCTGATTGTTATTGATGGCTAGATATCAAGCGGAGGGTGTTTAGTAAGATTGGACGGTCAAGATGTCTTCAATCTTTGACATCAAACATTTTCGACGACGTACGGACTCACATATAATAGTAAAGATAAAAAGCTCTAGCACATGAGTAATCTTGCTTCCCTCTGCGCAAGGCCTTTCTTTTACTTTTATGTGGAGTTTTCATCTTCTAACTTTATGCACCAATTAAGAGAGCATAGTTGTCATTCTTAGTATAATGTACATAGTCCCAAAATTTATTATTGATTGATTCATGATTATGTTATTGCTTGTTCTCAAATTATTTGTATATAGTCACCCTTTGAACTTTAAAGGTGTCCTATGCATTTATGTTTTGCTATTCCATGAAGGACAAGCTGAATACCACTTTGCTATGTTTTCTCTATGCTAAAAAACAAACGAGTTGCTTTGAGTATACTATTATTCATGATTTTTTGTTTGAGTTACTTCTCATGTTGTAACATAGTTGCTAAGTTCCATTGTTAGAATTATATCTATCATGCCTATGTTTAGAGTATTTTGATCCCAGCTCACAATGATTTTATAATAATTTGATCAAGATTGTGTTGGCTGCATGTCACCTTAAAAGTTATTTTTGTTATCACTTACCTACTCGAGGACGAGCAGGAGTTAAGTTTGGGGATGCTGATACGTTGCAAACGTATCTATAATTTTTTATGCTCCATATTTGTTTTACACCAATTTTTATATGTTTTATTTACACTTGTGGCGTTTTTATGCATTTTCTGGAATAAACCTATTAACAAGATGCCACAGTGCCAGTTAATGTTTTCTGCTGTTTTTGTATTTCAGAAAAGTTGTACAGAAAATATTCTCGGAATTGGACGAAACGAAATCCGAAGTTCCTATTTTACTGTCACGAAGACGGAGTCCATAGGAGGGACGGAGAAGAGCCACGATGCGGCCGCACCATGCCTAGGCGCGGGCCCACCCTGGCCGCGCCTAGGGGTGTTGTGGGCCCCTCAGGCGCACACTGATGACGCGTAGAGCACACGCCCATTGGGAACCCCAAGTGGAAGGTGTGATGCGTACAACAGCAAGTTTCCCTCAGTAAGAAATCAAGGTTTATCGAACCAGTAGGAGTCAAGGGCCACGTGAAGGTTGTTGGTGACGGAGTGTAGTGCGGCGCAACACCAGGGATTCCGGCGCCAACGTGGAACCTGCACAACACAATCAAAATACTTTGCCCCAACGTAACAGTGAGGTTGTCAATCTCACCGGCTTGCTGTAAACAAAGGATTAAATGTATGGTGTGGAAAATGATGTTTGTTTGCGAAGAACAATGAGAGAACATGAGTTTGCAATAGATTGTATTTCGGATGTAAAAGAATGGACCGGGGTCCACAGCTTCACTAGTGGTGTCTCTCCGATAAGAAATAGCATGTTGGGTGAACAAATTACAGTTGGGCAATTGACAAATAGAGAGGGCATAACAATGCACATACATATCACGATGACTAATATGAGATTTAATCGGGGCATTACGACAAAGTACATAGACCGCTATCCCGCATGCATCTATGCCTAAAAAGTCCACCTTCGGATTAGCATCCGCACCCCTTCCAGCATTAAGTTGCAAACAACAGACAATTGCATTAAGTATGGTGCGTAATGTAATCAACACAAATATCCTTAGACAAAGCATTGATGTTTTATCCCTAGTGGCAACAAGCACATCCACAACCTTAGAACTTTCGTCACCGTCCCAGCATTCAATGGAGGCATGAACCCACTATCGAGCATAAATACTCCCTCTTGGAGTTACAAGTATCAACTTGGCCGAGCCTCTACTAGCAACGGAGAGCATGCAAGAACATAAACAACACATATATGATAGATTGATAATCAACTTGACATAGTATTCCATATTCATCGGATCCCAACAAACACACCATGTAGCATTACAAATAGATGATCTTGATCATGATAGGCAGCTCACAAGATCTAACATGATGGCACAAGAGGAGAAGACAACCATCTAGCTACTGCTATGGACCCATAGTCCAAAGATGAACTACTCACACATCAGTCCGGAGGCGATCATGGTGATGAAGAGTCCTCCGGGAGATGATTCCCCTCTCCGAGCGGGTGCCGGAGGCGATCTCCTGAATCCCCCGAGATGGGATTGGCGGCGGCGGCGTCTCTGGAACTATTTCCGTATCGTGGCTCTCGGTAATAGGGTTTTCGCGACGGAGAGTATAAGTAGGCGGAAGGGCAGAGTCGGAGGGCTGACGAGGGGCCCACACCACAGGCCGGCGCGAGCCCCTCCTTGGCCGCGCCGCCCTGTGGTTTGGCCACCTCGTGGCCCCACTTCGTATGCTCTTCGGTCTTCTGGAAGCTCCGTGGAAAAATAAGACCCTGGGCGTTGATTTCGTCCAATTCCGAGAATATTTCCTTTGTAGGATTTCTGAAACCAAAAACAGTAGAAAACAGCAACTGGCTCTTCGGCATCTTGTCAATAGGTTATTGCCGGAAAATGCATATAAATGATGTAAAGTGTGTATAAAACATGTGAGTATTGTCATAAAAGTAGCATGGAACATAAGAAATTATAGATACGTTTGAGACGTATCAAACATCCCCAAGCTTAGTTCCTACTCGCCCTCGAGTAGGTAAACGATAACAAGGATAATTTCTGAAGTGACATGCTATCATAATCTTGATCAATACTATTGTAAAGCATATGAGATGAATGAAGTGATTCGAAGCAATGGTAAAGACAATGATTAAACAACTCGAATCATATAGCAAAGACTTTTCACGAATAGTACTTTCAAGACAAGCATCTATAAGACTTGCATAGGAGTTAACTCATAAAGCAATAAATTCTTAGTAGAATGCTTTGAAGCAACACAAAGGAATATATAAGTTTCAGCGGTTGCTTTCAACTTCAACATGTATATCTCATGGATATATCTCATGGATAATTGTCAACACAAAATAATATGATGAATGCAAATAAGCAAGTATGTAGGAATCAATGCACACAGTTGACACAAGTGTTTGCTTCTAAGACAGAAAGAAGTAGGTAAACTGACTCAACATAAAGTAGAAGAAAGGGCCCTTCGCAGAGGGAAGCATGGATCACTATTTTTGTGCTACAACTTTTCATTTTGAAAACATAGAAACAATTTGTCAACGGTAGTAATAATTCATATGTGTTATGCATAAGACATCCTATAAGTTGCAAGCCTCATGCATAGAATACCAATAGTGCTCGCACCTTGTCCTAATTAGCTTGGATTTACATGGATTATCATTGCATAACATATGTTTCAACCAAGTGTCACAAAGGGGTACCTCTATGCCGCCTCGTACAAAGGTCCAAGGAGATAGATCGCATTTGATTTCTCGTTTTTGATAGATCTCAACTTAGGACATCCATACGGGACAACATAGACAACGAGATAATGGACTCCTCTTTAATGCATAAGCATTCAACAACAGATAATATTCTCATAAGAGATTGAGGATTGATGTCCAAACTGAAACTTCCACCATGATTCATGGCTTTAGTTAGCGGCCCAATGTTCTTCTCTAACAATATGCATACTCAAACCATTTGATCATGATAAATCACCCTTACTTAAGACAAGACGAACATGCATAGTGATGGCGTGTATTTCACACGTTCGTTGGGCAACCCCAAGAGGAAGGTATGATGCGCACAGCAGCAAGTTTTCCCTTAGAAAGAAACCAAGGTTTATCGAACCAGGAGGAGCCAAGAAGCACGTTGAAGGTTGATGGCGGCGGGATGTAGTGCGGCGCAACACCGAGGATTCCGGCGCCAACGTGGAACCTGCACAACACAACCAAAGTACTTTGCCCCAACGAAACAGTGAGGTTGTCAATCTCACCGGCTTGCTGTAACAAAGGCTTAACCGTATTGTGTGGAAGATCATTGTTTGCAGAGAAAACAAGTAAAACAAGTATTGCAACAGATTTGTATTTCAAGTATTAAAAGAATGAACCGGGGTCCACAGCTCACTAGAGGTGTCTCTCCCATAAGATAAAAGCATGTTGGATGAACAAATTACAGTCGGGCAATTGACAAATAGAGAGGGCATAACAATGCACATACATGTCATGATAAGTATAGTGAGATTTAATTGGGCATTACGACAAAGTACATAGACCGCCATCCAACCGCATCTATGCCTAAAAAGTCCACCTTCAGAGTTATCGTCCGAACCCCTTCCAGTATTAAGTTGCAAAGCAACAGACAATTGCATTAAGTATGGTGCGTAATGTAATCAACAACTACATCCTCGGACATAGCGCCAATGTTTTATCCCTAGTGGCAACAACACAACACAACCTTAGAACTTTCTCGTCATTGTCCCAGTGTGTCAATGCGGCATGAACCCACTATCGAGCATAAATACTCCCTCTTGGAGTTAAAAGCAAAAACTTGGCCGTAGCCTCTACTAGTAACGGAGAGCATGCAAGATCATAAACAACACATATGTAATAACTTGATAATTAACATAACATGGTATTCTCTATCCATCGGATCCCGACAAACACAACATATAGCGTTACGTATAGATGATCTTGATCATGTTAGGCAGCTCACAAGATCCAACAATGAAGCACAATGAGGAGAAGACAACCATCTAGCTACCGCTATGGACCCATAGTCCAGGGGTGAACTACTCACTCATCACTCCGGAGGCGACCATGGCGGTGTAGAGTCCTCCGGGAGATGAATCCCCTCTCCGGCAGGGTGCCGGAGGAGATCTCCCGTAATCCCCGAGATGGGATCGGCGGCGGCGGCATCTCGCAAGGTTTTCCGTATCGTGGTTTTTCGCCTCGTGGGTTTCGCGACGGAGGCTTTAAGTAGGCGGAAGGGCAGCAGTCGGGGGCTAACGAGGGGCCCACACCACGGCGGCGCGGGCCCCCTTGGCCGCGCCGCCATGTGGTTTGGCCACCTCGTGGCCCCACTTCGTATGCTCTTCGGTCTTCTCGGAAGGTTCGTGGCGAAATAGGCCCCCGGGTCTTCGTTTCGTCCAATTCCGAGAATATTTTGTTACTAGGATTTCTGAAACCAAAAACAGCAGAAAACGAGAACTGGCACTTCGGCATCTTGTTAATAGGTTAGTTCCAGAAAATGCACGAATATGACATAAAGTGTGCATAAAACATGTAGGTATCATCAATAATATGGCATATAACATAATAAATTATCGATACGTCGGAGACGTATCAAGCATCCCCAAGCTTAGTTCTCGCTCGTCCCGAGCGTGTAAAACGATAACAAAGATAATTTCTGAAGTGATATGCCATCATAACCTTGATCATACTATTTGTAAACATATGTAGTGGATGCAGCGATCAAAACAATGGTAATGACATGAGTAAACAAGTGAATCATAAAGCAAAGACTTTTCATGAATAGTACTTCAAGACAAGTATCAATAAGTCTTGCATAAGAGTTAACTCATAAAGCAATAAATCAAAGTAAAGGTATTGAAGCAACACAAAGGAAGATTAAGTTTCAGCTGTTGCTTTCAACTTGTAACATGTATATCTCATGGATAATTGTCAACATAGAGTAATATAACAAGTACAATATGCAAGTATGTAGGAATCAATGCACAGCTCACACAAGTGTTTGCTTCTTGAGGTGGAGAGAGATAGGTGAACTGACTCAACATAAAAGTAAAGAGAATGGTCCTTCAAAGAGGAAAGCATCGATTGCTATATTTGTGCTAGAGCTTTTATTTTGAAAACATGAAACAATTTTGTCAACGGTAGTAATAAAGCATATGAGTTATGTAAATTATATCTTACAAGTTGCAAGCCTCATGCATAGTATACTAATAGTGCCCGCACCTTGTCCTAATTAGCTTGGACTACCGGATCTTTGCAATGCACATGTTTTAACCAAGTGTCACAATGGGGTACCTCCATGCCGCCTGTACAAAGGTCTAAGGAGAAAGCTCGCATTTTGGATTTCTCGCTTTGATTATTCTCAACTTAGACATCCATACCGGACAACATGGACAACAGATAATGGACTCCTCTTTAATGCATAAGCATGTGGCAACAATTATTATTCTCATATGAGATTGAGGATATATGTCCAAAACTGAAACTTCCACCATGAATCATGGCTTTAGTTAGCGGCCCAATGTTCTTCTCTAACAATATGCATGCTCCAACCATTAAGGTGGTAGATCTCTCTTACTTCGTACAAGACGGACATGCATAGCAAATCACATGATATTCAACAAAGAATAGTTGATGGCATCCCCGTAAGCATGGTTATCGCACAACAAGCAACTTAATAAGAGATAAAGTGCATAAGTACATATTCAATACCACAATAGTTTTTAAGCTATTTGTCCCATGAGCTATATATTGCAAAGGTGAATGATGGAATTTTAAAGGTAGCACTCAAGCAATTTACTTTGGAATGGCGGATAAATACCATGTAGTAGGTAGGTATGGTGGACACAAATGGCATAGTGGTTGGCTCAAGGATTTTGGATGCATGAGAAGTATTCCCTCTCGATACAAGGTTTAGGCTAGCAAGGTTATTTGAAACAAACACAAGGATGAACGGTACAGCAAAACTCACATAAAATACATATTGTAAACATTATAAGACTCCATACCGTCTTCCTTGTTGTTCAAAACTCAATACTAGATATTATCTAGACTCTAGAGAAACCAAACATGCAAACCAAATTAGCAAGCTCTAAGTATTTCTTCATTAATGGGTGCAAAGTATATGATGCAAGAGCTTAAACATGAGCACAACAATTGCCAAGTATCAAATTATCCAAGACATTTTAGAGTTACTACATGTATCATTTTCCAATTCCAACCATATAACAATTTAACGAAGATGAAACTTCGCCATGAATACTATGAGTAG
>NC_061511.1:101996977-102013212 GCF_022539505.1 Lolium rigidum
CATCTTGTTAATAGGTTAGTGCCGGAAAATGCATAAAATCATTATAAAGTGTGAGCAAAACATGTAGGTATTGTCATAAAACTAGCATGGAACATCGAAATTATAGATACGTTGGAGACATATCACGCGCCTCAACGGACGGCAACATAGAGAGGCGGTCCTCACGGCGCCATGGCCGCAACATCGTGGCGGCGTGCGGCCGGCGCCCGAGCATGGCTGCAACTAGGCGGTGGGGCTGGGCTGGGCCGGGCGGGGTGCGGGCGATGTGTGGGTGGGGCGCGCGACCCGAGCTCGTGTGTGAGGCTCGCCGCGGCCGTCAACGGGGATAGGAGGACCTCGGGGCGCCATGATCGCACCTCACGGCGGCGCGACGGCAGCCGGAGCATGGGCTGGGGCACGGCGGCTGGAGTGAGCGGGGCGCGGCGCGCGCCGCGTTGGGGCGCTGCGGCCCGGAGCTCGTGCGGAGGCTCCCCGGCCGGCCTCCTGCCGCTCCGTCTCGGCCGCTCCATTGCGTGCAGGGAGGAGATAAGGTAAGGAAAAGGTGTGGAGAAGAGATGCCGTGCTGTTCGGTGGGTACCTGGAGACGTGTCACGCGCGGATGGAGGAGGTTCACACGACGCTCCGCATCGGACGACGCTCGACCCGGAGGTTGCGTTGCTCGCAGCCCCCGGGGATTCCAATCATTTTCTTTCTCTTTATTTCAGGTTGTGTTCGGAACAAGCTGCATTATGTACGTATTATTATTTCCTTGCGTACGTACCATCGACACACCTGACATGTGGAAGGAAACGGCCGAAAAGACAATAAAGCTCTGCTCTTTCTTGAATAGGACAACAAAGCAGTGGTAATCTGTTCTTTTTAAGCGAGACAGAAAAACTCAGCAGAGGATTGCCAAAGAGCATAAACAAAGCTGAAAAGGCCCACGAGGCATGTTAAGCCTCCAGTTCGGAGCCGACTAGGCCGGTACTTACCGCAAGCGCTATATTTCGGTCCGTGCGAGCGCTATTGCAGTTCAATGCGAGCGCTATTACGAATCTCCATGGCGGGCTGCGGTCCAGTTCACGTTGCGCCGGACCCTTTTTTTTCTTTTTTTGCTATTTCTGTTTTGTTTCCTTTTCTTTTTTATCTTCTTTATTATTTTTTCCTTATTTTTCTATTATTATATTTATTATCTTTGCCCTGTTTATTACTCATGAAATATTTTTAAAATTTGAACCTTATTTTCACCCTTTTTTTGGTGAACATTTTTAAATTTTGAAACCTTTTTTATGTAGGAATAATTTTTGAAATTCAAATTTTTTTGCCTGGTGAACAATTTTCAAATTTGAATATTTTACCCGGTGAACATTTTTTGGAACTAAACCTTTTTTACTAGGTGAATAATTTTTTAAGTTCAAACCTTTTTGCCTAGTGAACATTTTTAAACCCAAACCTTTGAAACCATGATTTTCTAAAACTATGCATGTTTTTTCTTGGTGAACAGTTTTTCAAATCCGATCCTTTTTGCCCCATGAACAATTTTTAAATTAAACTTTTTACCATGTGAATATTTTTTAAATATGAAAAATTTTTACTCAGTGATTTTTTAAAAAAAATTCGAGTGTTTTTGACTCGTGAGTTTTTTTTATCTATACCTTTTAAATCATGAACTTTTTAAAAGTTTGCACCTTTTACCTCAGCTATAAATTGGTTTAATTCAACCTTTTTTGCTAAGTGTACAATTTTTAAATTGTAAACTTTTTTAAATCATGATTTTTTCAAACTCTGCATTTGTTACCTTTTTTTAGAAACACAGTACAAACGCAGACGCTCACATACACGCGCATACACTCACCCCTATGAACGCACACACGCACACCCTATCCCTATGAGCACCTCCGGAAGACTGAGCTGGCGGAATGGATCTTAAAATTGACGAAGTCATCACGGGCGCCTCGTCGTCGACGGGAACGTCACCTCCTACTAAATGAATATTCCGCCTTTATGAGACACACGGATGTCAAATCGGGGTTTGAACTCCGGTGGGCTGAACCACCCTCCTAACCATCCAACCTCGGGTTGGTTCTCCTATTGAACAACTTTTTATAATCTAATTTTTTAAAGAACATTTTTAAAATCTAAACATTTTTACCCGAGTAAATAATTTTCAAAATCATTTCATAGAGTATGCGAACATTTTATTAAAAGCATGAATAGCGTGGTCTTCTATTAACAGCGAATATTTTATTGAGTATGTGAATATTTTTAGTAGCTGCAACACTATTTAGATACTCGAGTTATTTTCAAATACGTGTTCAGGCAGATGTTGTGGGTGCGCTAGGCGAGCGTTTATCGTTTTTTATTAAACTGGCTCGTCATTTTTTTTAGAGAAGCTAGCTCGTCACGTGTGCATGCTAACGCACCGTGTGCATAAGAACGCTTACAGGACTAGGCCCATATACGCAAACAATGTCAGCGAGTCTTACTTCCGCTCGATACAAGCGAGCTATAGGGGATTTGGTTGTCGCTAGGTGAAGGCCGACCTTTCCAAAGGAAAAGATTAGTGACAGAAGGACCGCGCACGTGCTGACGCGTGGCAGACAGCCAGCGGCACGCGGACATCACGCCCTCACGCGGCTGGGTGCATGCGGAAAAGGGAAGTACGAACGTGGTCTTTTCACGCGGCCGGTCCACGCGGAAGTACGTACGAGAGGAGACTAGTGTAACGTACAAGCTGCGCGCGAGCTCTTTTCTTTCGTATGTGTGCCCGCGGGAATTCTTTTCCTTGTGCGCACTAGCTCATGCAAGTACCAAGCACAAGCTCATGTAAGTACTGCTAGCTCTTTTCCTCTTCCACGTACAGCTTAGTTATATACACAACACACAACACAAGTATCTTACAACACCGCAGTACAGTTATGTACAATACACGAGTACAGTTGCGTAACAACGAGCGAGTACAGATTACACACATGAATCGAGGTACAATTACGATTGCGCACTACGAGCGAGTCTGATGCAGCCTACGAACGAGGTACGGTTACACGTTAACACACGCAATCTGATTGAACACACGATCGAAGTACAAGTACGAGCCACGCACGAGCAGGTACAAACGCGCATACAAGCAGGTACGGTCGTGAACACGAGCAAGTACATGTACGATCTGATGGCAGCGACACGACGTAGATGCGCAGTTACAGTAAGTACGAGTCTACGAGCACGGAGCGTGATACGATTAGCGAGTAAAGGGAAAAAATTGCACCAATACGATTAAAACGGAAGTACTTATCGAGTTGAAACACGAGTAGCAGGTTAGGTACACACCACGAGGTACAATCATAATGACTATTGGAAGTACGAAAAAAAGTATCTCCAAACCTATCAACATGTGATCTAGTTTTGAAGATCTCGACGCGAGGATCGCGAAAAGTGAAAGCGGCTCAAGCAATTTGGACTTCACGGTTCTCAAGATATTTCATTTTGAAAAAACAAATCTAGAAGAAAAAGGGAAAACCTGCACAACTCAAGCTCTTCTCTCTCCACTCCCCATCCCCGCCTTGCCTCTTTGCGACACGTGGCGAGCGCGGAGGCCACTTCCCGCGAGATTTTCGGCACCACTGGCGTGCCACTTGTCGCGTGCGAGCGGAGTTGTCTTCCCTCCGCGAAGGTCGGCCTTTTTTTAGAGTTTTCCAGGGGATTTGGTACTTACGGGAGCTCGGGTGGATTTCGGTACTTACGGGGCTCTGCATCCGGCACGCCGAGCGGCCCCGTGGATGAGCTGTTGGGCCGCCCAACACGTATTTTTTTTTTCTCTTTTCTCTCCCTTTCCCTTACTAGTAATTGTGCACGTGCCACACACGTGTAATCTTGAGAATGTTGTATTGAGTATCATAACATATATTTTGTTTGCAAGAATTTTAAATTCCACAATACTTTAATGAGTTACATTTTTTTTAGCCTTCTTCATCTACATCTTCTTTTAGTTCCAAATGCTAAACTGTTGGGCCTAATGAAACCACTCATCAGTAAGCCACCAATTTAAGTAACAACTTGTAGAATACTATTTGAAGCAGCATCTAATATATAAACATTCTTTTATCGGTGGTGTTTCATCACACAAAATCGGATGCACCACCCCGACTAAAAAAGTTCAAGATGCAGAGACCCTCAAAAACAGTATATAATCACCAGGTTCAGAGCACAAAACTTACACCTTGCATTTATGTCTAACGTTAAACATGTCCGTAGGTCATGTAAACTCTTCTTCACTCCTCTTTGTACATATAGAGAAAGATAATGAAATATCAGATCAATAAGGATGTATGACAGTGAACCAAATTGCCTAACTGAAATGTCAAGAAGAAAGCAACATTCTTTGTAGCTTCATTTCTGAATTTTGATGGTCTGATAGAAATGAATCCCTTCTTTTGCTTGTGCTCTACTGTTCCTGCATCTTGTAACTCCTAGTCTAATAGGAAATATGTGCACCAAAGGTTGATGAGAATCTTTCCATCAATGAAAACATCGCCATACATAATATGGCAACAGAAAATGCTTTTTTGACCTTTCTCTGACGTGGTCAAATACTGATAGAAGCTACGGCATCACCATACACATTATGGAAACTGATAGAAGCTACACCAGAATATATACACCGTTTTTATGTAGGCAATAAGACTCGTTGTCAGCACATAAATGTTCATTATTACAATAGATTCCTCCGTGTAAACGTGAGAACTTTATCCCTTGAATCTTGCAAGAACAGGTAAGCGAAACAAGATGAGTCACAGCCTTGACGCTACATCAAAATCCTATCATGGTGAAGAACAGTAGGTGTTAGCCGGTAGTGCACATGCCAGGGGTGGTGTAACTGGCAATGAGCGGCCGCTGTAAAGACAGTCATCCTAGGAGGTGGCGCCCCTTGTCTTGCAATCGCCAGTTATCTTGAAAGATACAGGAATACCAGTAACAAGAACCAGGAGTGCAACCCAAAACTGTTCGAAGATGCCATAGCAAGTTGTGCTTCCTCCGGCCCTCACAAAGCTCATATGCACTTGGTTCTTAACCTGCTAAGTAGGCATATAACACTCAAGAATTCACCATCACTGAAAACTAATGTACAACTAACATTATGTTCGTCTGCCCTCCTTGTTGCTAAATACTCTTATACCTGAGGTCACACCAAGGCCCCAAGAAGATACATATATTCTGCTACAGCAATTCTGGCCCAACATGGTAAAACAAACTTTGGAAAAGAGTACTTCTGTATTTATCTAGAAAGAACATTAATACCTCAATCTTTGTCTTGGCCTGGCTATGATATATGTAATGGAACACTCTTGCCACTCAAGTGATGACTTTCCAATCAAGTGAATGCACTCAATATAAAAATTATGCCGCTCCCATGCCAAGTTGCAGGCTTAGAGCTGATTGCTCAATCATGGACTCATACTGTGCAAGCCAAGGCATGCGGCATACATCATTGCTTGTACATATCAAACATGACTACCACAGGACACCAATACATTTCTAGAGTCAAAAGCATGCTACACTCAACATAAATTTGATTACCTGATCGATTAGAAAATGGCATGGATGGATGGTAGAAAAAATAAATCCAAATATCCTTAGTTCCGACAGTTAATGAATTTCATTACCCTCTCTGCAACCCAGTGGGGATCAGCCACCCACACACGAAACATTCGCGTCTTTCGACTCAGTACCAGCTGCTGCAGGCCACTGGCTGATCCATCATGCTTCGATTGCTGCGGGTGGGAAATTTTAATTATAGAACAAGCAGTCAAGTATAATACAATTTTCATAAATTAAAAATATAAACACATATTATCTGTGTGCATAAGGGTACCTGGGGAGGATGGCTGGGGCGAATGTGCGGCGGTTGCACACAGCCACCAAACACCAGCTAGAAAAGGTTGGGAAGCGGCACAACCTCCCTCTTTTAAAGAGGTGAGCGATAAGCCTAGCACGAAACAGGACACCATCGGTGACACACCGCGCTACACACGAAGGGAATGCCGCTCGTAGTGTACTGTGGGATAGATCTGGGGAGAGAATGGCGCAAGGAGGAGCACGACTTATTTTCCACTGGTTAGAGATCGAGGCGGACAGAGTGGTGAAGTGGTCGAGCCAGATTCTGTCCACTCGAGGCTTAGGATATCCCAGGCTTGTTGTTCTCTTCTTTAGATTTGTGCATGCAAGGATAATCATCATTCTATAGATCATGATCTAGCTCTCTGAAATCAGTTTTGCTAGATCCCCCTTTTCTTCTCTAATAATCCTTGGGCTGCAAGTTTGGAACAAGCACAAAGCATTTTTTGTACGTTTTCTAGATTCTTAAATCTAAAATATTTTAACTTTAACCAATATTCTCTTAATGAGAAGGATATTGTTTGGAGGAAAACAATAAAACCCATGTCCTAGACCAATTCAAGGATGCCGACA
Source organism: Lolium rigidum (assembly GCF_022539505.1). Classification (NCBI taxonomy): domain Eukaryota; kingdom Viridiplantae; phylum Streptophyta; class Magnoliopsida; order Poales; family Poaceae; genus Lolium; species Lolium rigidum. The sequence continues at coordinate 102,003,422 of NC_061511.1, forward strand.
ACACATGGTAGATAATTATGTGACAAATAATATTTTACTCAGTGGATATTATAATTGCCTGCACATTCAACATCACAAGCATTGTTGCCATCTTCATTCAGCCGATTTAATTTCCCAAGCAGCGGACTGTGTTAATTCAGTAAAACATCTCCAAGTTTAACTCGACAGTTAGAAAGAAATACAAAGAATAAAAACATGCAACAATGGGCACTGTCAGAAAAGGCACTAATCAAACATGAGGAAACACAAATATCGTGCCAACAAAATCAGAGGGCTAAAGGTAGAGAATTGCTCAAACCTTGAAAACAAAAGACTACTTGTCCAATTTCTTGAAGCAAGCATTTTCACCATCAGCCCTCCTCTCTTTGTGGATGAGTGGCCTGAATTGCACACACTCTGACATTGGAGTTTTACATTCAGGCATCAGTTCGGTTCACATAGCACTAACACATCAGCTCCCCGAGATAACTCTATTAATTTTCTGTAATACCAATGTAGTTAAGTCAGTCAGTCCTTTCACCTCCACTAATAAGACACCAAAAGGAAATTTGTTGGGGTTGGAAATTTTGTCTACGTGTCAAGACATCCATACAATAAGAATCAGAAGATAGAACTCACAGTTTCATATCATGAAATATCTTGCATACATTGTGTCGAACAGGTGTCATGCGCCTCGAGTTGTACCTGGACACTTGCCCCCGTTCAGGGCTCCGGAGAAGAAGGATGGCTAGCAACGCTGTATTAGGCGGGTGGCGCAAGAGCAGCAGGGCGTTGTGCGTGGGTTAGCAGAACACATGTCCCATCAGTTATGGCGCATGAGGAGCTGGTGGTAGCAGGCACGATGAAAGCAAGGACGGGATGACACCAAACGTCAGGCGCGTGGTCTCTGGTGTGCGGGAGGGCATGCACCTGCCGGGTAGCAAGAGACGGGACGGCCTCCGGTGACCGCGAGGGCGAAAGCTGGCAGGCGAGCGGCCTACGGGGGCGCGTGTTGGCGTTTGGGAGCGCGGCGATGTGGGCGGCGTACGGGCGGGAGCCGAGCGGCCGGCGACGCCCGTGAGGGTGTTCAGTTGAGCGGCGATGCAGCGGACCGGAGGGCGACAGTTTGGGCGACGCTTATGTCGTGGGGTGAGCGGTTGAGAGAAAAGAAAAAAAAAAGGAGCAGAGGGCGACGGGATTGTCCGCTCCCGTCAAACACGGAGTAAATTTGGATCGTTTGATTTGGGTGGTTCAACGGCCAGGATCTTTTGGATCAGACCCTCTGGGTCTTTTATTAGTAGTAGATGCTTGTCACTTTGTTTTTCATGAATTTATTTGTGTACAAGATTCCTTTGCATAGGAAGCATGTTAGGCTTAAATGTGTTTTGAATTTGCCTCTTGATGCTCTCTTTTGCTTCAAATACTATTTCTTGCGAGTGCATCATTAAAACTGCTGAGCCCATCTTAATGGCTATAAAGAAAGCAACTTCTTGGGAGATAACCCATGTGTTATTTTGCTACAGTACTTTGTTTTATATTTGTGTCTTGGAAGTTGTTTACTACTGTAGAAACCTCTCCTTATCTTAGTTTTGTGTTTTGTTGTGCCAAGTGAAGCCTCTAATCGAAGGTTGATACTAGATTTGGATTTCTGCGCAGAAACAGATTTCTATCTGTCACGAATCTGGGCTGTTTTCCCTGTAGGTAACTCAGAAAAATATGCCAATTTACGTGCGTGTTCCTCAGATATGTACGCAACTTTCATTAGTTTTGAGTTTTCTGATTTGAGGAACGGAAGTATTTTATTAAAATTCGTCTTTACTGGCTGTTCTGTTTTGGCAGATTCTGTCTCTGTTTTTTGCATTGTCTCTTGTGGACTTTAAGCGAGGTTTTCTAGATGTGGAGAGCTGTAGCTAATGTTTTATTGAGTTCTTGCAATATGCCACTACAGGACCAAGGTGGATTCAAATTTTTTGAGTACTAACCCCTCTAATGAAGTTTATAAGAAGTTTGGTGTGAAGGAAGTTTTCAAGGGTCAAGAGAGGAGGATGATATATGATCAAGAAGAGTGAAAAGTCTAAGCTTGGGGATGCCCCCGTGGTTCATCCCTGCATATTTCAAGGAGACTCAAGCGTCTAAGCTTGGGGATGCCCAAGGCATCCCCTTCTTCATCAACTTATCAGGTTCCTCCCCTGAAACTATATTTTTATTCGGTCACATCATATGTGTTTTACTTGGAGCGTCTGTGTGCTTTTATTTTTGTTTTCGTTTGAATAAGATCGGATCCTAGCAATCCTTGTGTGGGAGAGAGACACGCTCCGCTTTTTCATATGAACACTCGTGTTCTTCGTTTTATTTTTAATGTTCAATGATAAAAGTTGGAAGCTATTGCACTTATTTATATTTGGTTGAAAACAGAAAATGCCTCATCATGTCTTGGATAATTTGACACTTGGCAATTGTTTTGAGCTCTCAAGTAGATCATGACTAAGTTTTTTCATGTAGTCTAAGCCTATTAGTGGAGAACTACTGTAGAGCTTGTTGAAATTGGTTTGCATGATTGGTCTCTCTTAAGGTCTAGATATTTTACGGTAAAAGTGTTTGAGCAACAAGGAAGACGAGTGTAGAGTATTATAATGCTTGCAATATGTTCTTATGTAAGTTTTGCTGTACCAGTTCATACTTGTGTTTGCTTCAAATAACCTTGCTAGCCCAAAGCCTTGTACTGAGAGGGAATGCTTCTCGTGCATCCAAAACCTTGAGCCAAAACCTATGCCATTTGTGTCCACCATATCTACCTACTATGTGGTATTTCCTGCTATTCCAAAGTAAACTGCTTGAGTGCTACCTTTAAACAATTCAAAACTTTATTACTCCTTATTTGTGTCAATGTTTTATAGCTCATGAGGAAGTATGTGGTGTTTATCTTTCAATCTTGTCGGGCAACTTTCACCAATGGACTAGTGGCTACATCCGCTTATCCAATAATTTTGCAAAAGAGCTGGCAATGGGATTCCCAGTCCCGAATTAATTAACTTAAATAGACACTCCTCCATGGTTTGTGATTGTTGGACGGCACCCGAAGGATTCGGTTAGCCATGGCTTGTGTAAGCAAAGGTTGGGGGGAGTGTCATCATAATAAAACTAAAATAAAAGGGCACTCCTTCATGGTATGAGATTGTTGGCAGGCACCCGAGGATTCGGCTAGCCATGGTTTGTGAAAGAAAGGTTGGAAGGAGTGCCACCCAAAAATAAAAATAATTCATGGGAGCCGTTCTTGAAGGTTGTTTGGCAAGGGGGTTAGAGTGCCCACTACCATTCGTTGACAACAACAAACACCTCTCAAAACTTTACTTTTATGCTCTCTTTATGTTTTCAAAACCAAAGCTCTAGCACAAATATAACAATCAATGCTTTCCTCTTTGAAGGACCTTTCTTTTACTTTATGTTGAGTCAGTTTACCTATTTCCTTCCATCTTAGAAGCAAACACTTGTGTCAAGCTGTGCATTGATTCTTACATACTTGCATATTTGCATTCATCATATTACTTTGTGTTGACAATTATCCATGAGATATGCATGTTACAAGTTGAAAGCAACCGCTGAAACTTATATCTTCCTTTCTGTTGCTTCAATGCCTTTACTTTGAACTTATTGCTTTATGAGTTAACTCTTGTGCAAGACTTTTGATACTTGTCTTGAAAGTACTCTTCATGAAAAGTTTTGCTATATGTTATCTATTTGTTAGCAACTATAGATCATTGCCTTGAGTCACTTCATTCATTTCATATGCTTTGTAATAGTATGATCAAGGTTATGTAAGTAGCATGTCACTACAGAAATTATTCTTTTTATCGTTTACCTGCTCGGGACGAGCAAGAACTAAGCTTGGGGATGCTGATACGTCCCCGACGTATCCATAATTTCTGTCGTTCCATGCTTGTTTTATGACAATACTTACATGTTTTGCTTGCACTTTATGATGATTTCATGCATTTTCCGGAACTAACCTATTAACAAGATGCCACAGTGCCAGTTCTTGTTTTCTGCTGTTTTTGGTTCCAGAAAGGCTGTTCGGGCAATATTCTCGGAATTCGACGAAACGAAGACCAAACCTCCTATTTTTCCCGGAAGCGTCCAGAACACCGAAGAAGAGTCGGAGAGGGGCCGGAGGGCCACCACACCATAAGGCGGCGCGGCCTGACCTGGGCCCGCGCCGGCCTGTGGTGTGGCGCCCCCAGGTGCCCCCCTGCGCCGCCTCTTCGCCTATAAAATCCCTTTCGACCTAAAAACACCGTACCACTTGACAAAACTCCAGAAAGACTCCAGGGGCGCCGCCACCATCGCGAAACTCCAATTCGGGGGACAGAAGTCTCTGTCCCGGCACCCTGCCGGGACGGGGAAGTGCCCCGGAAGCCATCTCCATCAACGCCATCGCCTCCATCATGCTCCGTGAGTAGTTCCCCCTTGGACTACGGGTTCTAGCTGTAGCTAGTTGGTATTCTCTCCCCTATGTACTTCAATACAATGATCTCATGAGCTGCCTTACATGATTGAGATTCATCTGATGTAATCGGTGTTGTGTTTGTCGGGATCCGATGGATTGTTACATTATGTCTATCTACAAAGTTTATGAAGTTATTGTTGCTGCAATCTTGTTATGCTTAATGCTTGTCACTAGGGCCCGAGTGGAATGATCTTAGATTTGAGCTTTATATTATTGCTTAGATTGTATCTACAAGTTGTATGCACATGTCAACTGTCCGGAACCAAAGGCCCCGAAGTGACGAAATCGGGACAACCGGAGGGATGGCGGTGATGTGAGGGACACATGTTTTCACGGAGTGTTAATGCTTTGCTCCGGTGCTCTATTAAAAGGAGTACCTTAATATCCAGTAGTTTCCCTTGAGGCCCGGCTGCCACCGGCTGGTAGGACAAAAGATGTTGTGCAAGTTTCTCATTGCGAGCACGTACGACTATTATTGGAAAACATGCCTACATGATTAATGATCTTGATATTCTGTCTTAATGCTATTTCAATCCTATCAATTGCCCGATTGTAATTTGTTCACCCAACACTTGTTATTGGAGAGTTGCCACTAGTGTAGATAGCTGGGAACCCCGGTCCATCTTTCATCATCATATACTCGTTCTACATGTCAATCTGCTTTTCCGGTGCCATTGCTCTAATATTACTATTACTGCTGTCTGTGTTATTCTTGTTACTATTGCTCTCATACCACTGCTACTTTCACATCACCCCTGTTGCTAGTGCTTTTCCGAGTGCAGCTGAATTGACAACTCAGTTGTTAAGGCTTATAAGTATTCTTTACCTCCCCTTGTGTCGAATCAATAAATTTGGGTTTTACTTCCCTCGAAGACTGTTGCGATCCCCTATACTTGTGGGTCATCAATACCTCCCCTAAAAAATGAGCCGTTGCAGCTTCCGGGGGGCCGGATATTCCGGCCTAAGTAAGGGCCGGATAATCCGCCCCCCCGGATAATCCGGCCTTCGGGACAAAACTGTGACTTTATCCGGCCAAATGTCCGGCCCAATGCTAGACTTGCTTTTCTTCCAGTCCTTAGCCAAAATCGAGGGCGGGACAATATCCGGGCAAAAATCCGGCCCCTATACTGCGCTGCTTTTCCTCGGAGACTTAGCCAAAATCAGGGGGCCGGATATTTCAACAATATCCGGCCCGGATTATCCGGCCAGGCCAACTTTTTCTGATTTCTTTTGACAGACGATCAAATCCAACACACATGAATAAATATCTATGTAATCCCTGTACCACTTAAACAAACATTAGTGTATCACATATATTGACATCAAACACACAAAACATAATGTGAGAGATGTTCTTTCAATCTCCCCCTTTTTGGTGTTTGATGACAATATACGGATTTGCAAGAGAATCACTCCCCCTACATGTGTGCATATAAGTAATTTGCATTTGAATACAAATACACAACACATAGGAGTGAGGTGCCTCAACACAAGAGGCAACCAACATGAGCTCTAACACATAGACATCGTCAAATATGAAGTTGAGATAGGATGTAAGAAATCATACCCATGTGTAGATATATAATACGAGATATAGCATCACACATAATGTAATATCCTTGATCTCAACAAATAGAAATCCGAAAACCATGACAATGTCTCACACCACATAGCACATAGTTTTGAACGGCACACAAACAAACCAAATAGTTCAAAGAAGAGGGAACACAAGTAATATAAGAATGATAAACGCATATGCTTGTGCCCAAACCATGCAAATCCCCGAGAATCCTAATAGAACACTTCTCCCCCTTTGACATCGAGACGCCAAAAAGGGGACAAGCACGATGCTACACGTCCCATGGGAATCACTCGGAGGCATCATCATCATCGGACTCGTATGCCGCTTCCTCTTCTTCCTCATCAGTGTCAGGTGCATCCGGAGAGCGGCGAGAGGTGTTGGACCTTTGAAGGCAATCATCAAGATCACTCCATGGAACTCAGTGCGAGTGCCATCCACCGTAACCCTGGTGAGCTGGAGGCTGAGGCGGGGGTCCTTGATCACCACTGAGCTTGTGAAGAATAACTGCCTGAGTGTGCTTAATCTCAGAACGCTCTCGGCTAGCTGCATACTTCTCCTTATGTATCTCAATGTTCATGCAAAGGATGTGCCGTTGAAACCAACTAAGCCGGCTCACTTGCTTCCTCATAGCCGGGACATCAGGATGACGAGCAGGGAGCAAAACCACTAGAACGAGCATCACCCATGAAAGTGTCGGGGAGCGAGTACAGCTGAAGAGAGCGGCTTAAGCTTGTAGGCCTTCTTGACACACGTGCTTCACCAAAGGATACCCACTCAAGTCTTCACCACCCAAAGCCACAAGAGTTGTTGATGAGAAGCTGAATGTAGGGTGCATAGGGTATGGTGGTCCGGGAGACCATGGCATCATGGATCTCATGGAAGATAAAGTCCATGACATCAAGAGTGTAGTTCCGTTCCTCAGTCACATCACGAGCACACTTATAGCTGAGGTGCATAAGGTTCACAAGGACTCCCTGGAGAGCATCATTGTTACCACCACTTGGGCAAATGGTTGCCCGAAAGAACCGAAGCAACCGATCGTATATGGGAAGCAGCCCCTTAGCAAGACCAACTTTTCCCGGCGAGGTATAGAGATGCACAAGAGCATTCTTATCTGTCACGTTGTGGTCCATGAAGGCGACGACCTCCATCAACGAAACTCCAAGAATACCGGCAAATCGGCGCGAGTGGCACTGCGGTGAGTGGAGCCGGTCATCCATTACATAGTGCGTTCCTCATCTTTCTTGATTGCCAAAGTGGCAAAGAATTGCTTCACCAAATCCGGGCTATAGTTACATTGAATCTTCATGATATCAAGAAAGCCCATCCTTCCAGCCTACCCAGATTGCATCTTCAAAGTGATTGTTTTCAGCCGAATGTCCACATTGATAGCTTGCATGGGTCTCAGATTCTTCATGGGCTCATAGATGTCCTTGTAGATGAACTCCTGCTCCATGCACCAGTATCTCCTGCCTTCTATCTCTTCATCCCTTGGGACATCTTCATACCAGTTCTTCATGCGGATAGCGGAATAAGAGACTCGGGTCCATGGCCTTGTAGTTCTCCCTCACTTCCTTGTTCTTCCGCCTTGAAGTGACGGACTTGCGAGAGTGCATTGGATGCAAACTCGTCACTAGATCGATCATGCCTTGAGCGTCTCCGACCACCCCGAGAAGCACCACCGTGAGAAGCAAAGGCGGGTAGCAAAGGAAAGGTAATGCTCATAAGTCATGTAAGATACAGTAATATACTCGAGAAACATGCTATAAGTCGGTACAAATCTAGACATGATAGATTGAAGCAAAAAAAACTGCAGCGGCGATGAAGCTCCAGGCCGGATAATCCGGTGTCCCCAGGGGGCGGATAATCTGGCCTGGCCGGATAATCCGGCCTGCTCGAGGGGCGGATAATCCGGCCCTGCGAAATTTGCAGTTTTCCAATCAAAAGCTTGTCTAAGACTAGATCGGCCTCATAGCATGCAAGAGGAGTACACTACAATTGATTTGGAACAACTAGACACCAATTCCACCAAGAAAATAGCACATATAAAACACAACATCTAGGGTTAGAGATTGTGAATCATACCCACATCCATTGTGGAAACCGCTTGGAGGAGAAGGTAGCTGATACGTCTCCGACGTATCGATAATTTCTTATGTTCTATGCCATATTATTGATGATACCTACATGTTTTATGCACACTTTATGTCATATTCGTGCATTTTCTGGAACTAACCTATTAACAAGATACCGAAGTGCCAGTTGATGTTTTCTGTTGTTTTTGGTTTGAGAAATCCTAGTAACGAAAATTCTCGGAATTGGACGAAACGAAGACCCAGGGGCCTATTTTGCCACGAACCTTCCAGAAGACCGAAGAGCATACGAAGTGGGGCCACGAGGTGGCCAAACCACAAGGCGGCGCGGCCAAGGGGGGGGCCCGCGCCGCCACTGTGGTGTGGGCCCCTCGTCGGCCCCCGACTACGCCCTTCCGCCTACTTAAAGCCTCCGTCGCGAAACCCACGATGCGAAAAACCACGATACGGAAAACCTTACTAAGACGCCGCCACCGCCGATCCCATCTCGGGGGATTCCGGAGATCTCCTCCGGCACCACCGCCGGAGAGGGATTCATCTCCCGGAGGACTCTACACCGCCATGGTCGCCTCCGGAGTGATGAGTGAGTAGTTCACCCCTGGACTATGGGTCCATAGCGGTAGCTAGATGGTTGTCTTCTCCTCATTGTGCTTCATTGTTGGATCTTGTGAGCTGCCTAACATGATCAAGATCATCTATCCGTAATACTCTATGTTGTGTTTGTCGGGATCCGATGGATAGAGAATACCATGTTATGTTAATTATCAAGTTATTACATATGTGTTGTTTATGATCTTGCATGCTCTCCGTTATTAGTAGAGGCTCGGCCAAGTTTTTGCTCTTAACTCCAAGAGGGAGTATTTATGCTCGATAGTGGGTTCATGCCGCATTGACACCTGGGACAGTGACGAGAAAGTTCTAAGGTTGTGTTGTCTTGTTGCCACTAGGGATAAAACATTGGCGCTATGTCCGAGGATGTAGTTGTTGATTACATTACGCACCATACTTAATGCAATTGTACGTTGCTTTGCAACTTAATACTGGAAGGGGTTCGGACGATAACCTGAAGGTGGACTTTTTAGGCATAGATGCGGTTGGATGGCGGTCTATGTACTTTGTCGTAATGCCCAATTAAATCTCACTATACTTATCATGACATGTATGTGCATTGTTATGCTCTCTCGTTTGTCAATTGCCCGACTGTAATTTGTTCACCCAACATGCTTTTATCTTATGGGAGAGACACCTCTAGTGAGCTGTGGACCCCGGTCCATTCTTTTAATGCGAAATACAAATCTGCTTTGCAATACTTGTTTTTACTTGTTTTCTCTGCAAACAATCATCTTCCACACAATACGGTTAATCCTTTGTTACAGCAAGCCGGTGAGATTGACAACCTCACTCGTTTCGTTGGGGCAAAGTACTTTGGTTGTGTTGTGCGGGTTCCACGTTGGCGCCGGAATCCCTGGTGTTGCGCCGCACTACATCCCGCCGCCATCAACCTTCAACGTGCTTCTTGGCTCCTCCCGGTTCGATAAACCTTGGTTTCTTTCCGAGGGAAAACTTGCTGCTGTGCGCATCATACCTTCCTCTTGGGGTTGCCCAACGAACGTGTGAAATACACGCCATCGGT